>NC_056747.1:791320001-791521508 GCF_019279795.1 Protopterus annectens
GAACTTCTTCAGCCTTACTTCCAAAGGGACGGTCCTGTTGTAAAGGAGCATCCAACAATTTTGCTTTAAAATGATCAGAGTTTGCTCTTTCAGACAAGCATGCCTTCTTAGCACAGACCCAGTTACAGCAGCCCTGCAACAGGCCTCCAAAGAATCAAAACCACATTGCAAAGTATGTTTTCCAACTTGTTCAGCTGAATGCAACAGATCCTGTAAATCTTTATGTTCCACACAGTCAGAAATTAACATCATTTTCTGTTTAAGCAGTCCTGTGATATGCTGTTCATATTTTAGCATATGAAATTGACAGTTTAAAGCCCTGATTGCCAAGGTTGCAGAAGTGTAAACTTTCTTACCCCATCTATCCAGCGCTCTGGAATCTCTATCAGAAGGGGTAGGATTTTTAGCAGTAGAAGCCTTAATGTCCTTGGGACCCTGAAAAAATGGTTTCATGGTTTCAGGATCCGAAACAGGATTTTTGAAAAGAAATTTGTGGGAGTCAGGAACCCTATAGTATCTGTCTGGCTTACAAGGAGCTGGAGGCAGAGAATCAGGAGCCATACTAGATTCTGAAAAAACATCATCAACAATGTCGAGAACAGGCGGTATAGCCAAAGGCCTATGCTGAGGAAGAAGAAGAAAATCCCCAAGTCTCTTTTTAGATTCAGAAAATTCCTGACTTTCCCAGTGGAAATGTTCCCTTAAAGTATGTAAAGTTTCCCCAAAAGAAAAATCCTCAGGGGGAGAAGCAGAAGAAATGGAATCTTCTGCATCAGAATCCTCATAAGTAGGTATAGACAATTCCTGTTCATTAGAAGAATCAGAAGAAACAGAATCCTGTTCAGAAGATTCATAGGCAATATCTTGCCTAGGCCTCTTAGAAGGGAAGGGTTGACTGCCCCTGATCAGAGTAATTAAATCTTCAGCCATTCTGATCATTTGTTTCTTAGGCATAGGGGCCTGCACATGTAGCCTAGGCATCCATTTTTTAGACATAGGTTGAGATTTTGCCCCTTAGTTTTGAAGATGGGGTTGGTCTAATATACAAATCTGTAGGCCTGAAAACACCCTCAGATGCCGGTGCCCGCACAGCTGCTCCAGACCCATCCAAGGTAGAGACATCTGTGGGTTCCATAATTGAAGCATCTGGCGGCATACCTGACTCCGAATGGGTCTCAGTAGAGGCCTGCAAATCAGAATTAGTGGGTATGGGTATCAGGGGCTGTGAAAGCGTCTCACGGAGTACCAGCGAACTGACAACTGGCTTAGAAGCGTCATCAGCAGTTTTAGACCTCAACAGCCTGTCTCTTTTTCTTTGCATTTTTTTAGGTATTCCAGTAGTCGGATTGCTAACAGATGACATTTCTGGATAATTAAAGCGTGAGCCAAAATATTTAGAAGCAAAAATGTACCGACGTTTAATAGTGCCTTGATTAAGTAAAGCACAGAACCGATAGCAAAGTACATCCTGGTCAGGGCCCAGGCAAGGAATACAGTACAAATGGAAATCCTTATGAGGTATTTGCTTCCCACAAGTAATGCAATTATTAACTTTTACTGACATCGGTAAGGAGCAAGAAAAAGTTTCCCCAACGGGGTACTTAGCTTTTTAGCTGAAGACTTCGGATCTGAAACTCGAAAATGAAAATTTCAGGAGATGGCTGACCGGCACTTGTGAACTGCTTCGGGCACCGCGCGGCAAGAAAGACTAATGTAATGGCGTTGGTTGCATGTTTTATACCCCTGACGACCTGACGTCATGGAAGAAGGGACAGCAACCAACGCAGGACCCAATACTTTGTTAATCAGGCCGACTGAGGGCAACCTGCCAACAAATTACCCAAATGTAATGACTGCAACAGTGAAACACAAAGACCATCAGGTAGTGTTATCATTCTGAAGGAGGGAACCTTCAGGAATGTGTTAATGCAGGTAAGGTCTAGGATGGGTCTCCATCATCCCTCCTTCCTAAGCACTAGAAAAATTCTGGAGTAGAAGCTTCTCCCTCGAGCAGAGGGGAGAACAAATTCTATTGTGACTTGGAGCAGCAGGTTGTTTAGGACCTCGAGGAGGAGGGACCATTGAGGGGGGGGGAAATAGTGGTATAGGAAGTTTTGGAGGGGGAGACATCCAAGACATGAAATGACCCTCCTTCAGGATAGACAAGACTAATTTGTCGGATGGATGACACTAGGGCCCATGCAAGGAGGCAGTGAGAGACAGGAGGATAAAGGTATGGTGGGATGAGGGGGGGTAGAAAAGGAGGCAAGCAGTGAGATGCTGCCTGCCCTTTCTGGAAAGGAAGGTCTCTGGGCAGAGGCTTGAGGTGTCCTAGGCTGAGTAGTCTGTCTCCTGTGTGGTCTTCTAGACCTAGAGGGGAAAAAGGGCCTAGAAAACGTCCCAATAAACTGTGTCTTGGCTGGGTAGTTCCTCTGAAATTTTGGGATTGCAGAGACGAGAAGATGCTTTAGATCTTGGGGCTCTTTCCCTTTTTGCTGAAGTGATTTAAAGAGATCAGCTACCTTGGAGCCAAAAAGGGCAGTGTGATCCAAAGGACCATCCAAGAGTGTGGCCTTAAAGTCATCTGGTAGGGGCTAAAGATGCAGCTAAGAACATCTCCTCAATACCGAGGCAGATGCAGCTGACCTGGCAGAGGCCTCTGCTGCATCATATGCACACCTTACGGAATGTTTACTGACTTGGGAGATGAGCCCATGCAAGGAAGACAGAGATGCCTTTGCAGAGCAGTCAGGGAACTCATTAAGTTCCTTAGAAGCTTTGTCCAGTAAGGCCAAGGAGTACTTGGCCATGTGTGACTGGTAATTAGTAGCCCTAAAGGCTAGAGTAGCCGAAGTGTATATCTTCTTCCCCCACCTCTCCATGGTCTTGCTGTCTTTATCTGCAGGCAGGACAGTGATAGTAGGGAGAAGTTTGGTAGCCCTATCAGTGGCAATAGAAATGGTTGCTAGGTCAGAAGGCAGGCATTTAAAAAGAAATGTGTCTGCATCAGGTAACTCTGTACAACCGGTATGCCCTTCTAGGGGCAGGTGGTTGGGAATCAGAGTTTTTACATGTTGCTGCAAAGGTATCCAGGAAAACAGGCTGGGCAGGAGGAATAGGGGCCAGGTTAGGAGATTCCATCGGGATCAAATCACAGAATCTTTTCTGTTGCTCAGATGTGTCTGACCCCAATCCCATTTAAAATGTTCCCTCATAAGAATAACAGTGTCCCCAAAGGTAAGGTCTTCCACAGGGGAACCAGGTTCAGCAGAGGCTTCTTCTGGGGATCCATACCCCAGAGGGGAAGATATTTGTGAAGAGTAGGACAAGGAGTCCTCTGAGGAGTCAGACATTTCCTTATCTGCAGGATGGCTAAGAGTGGTCTCTGGCTGAATAGGCCATAGACTAAGAGCTGGAGCAACATGAGGGAGGTCATGTGTAGGCCTAAGGGTCACGAAAGTGTTGTAGAGAGACTGACTGAAGGCCTGCCAGTCTGGCAAGGCCTCAGGGGTTGAAGCAATATGCCTTTTTTCTTTCATCTTTGCAGGCATAACTGGCGTCTGGATGGCGGTTGGCCTTGAAGAAATAGCAGGAACGGCAGGGGCTAGCTCCGAAGCACTCATCTCAGAAGGTGGCTCCCCCCTTGCATCTGAATCAGGTGTCGGGATATCCTCCCTGGATGTGTCATCCGCTCTGGATTTTGTGGCCTCCTGGTAGGTACCCGCTTTATCTGGTGTGGCAGAAGCCAGTTCCTCGGCCAAGCTAAGTGTGGATACATGCTGAGAATCAGCGGAGGTAGGTGCGGTGGAAGTGGATGGCCTCGTGGGCTTAGCCCTTTTCCTAGGTGGCTCGGATGGGGCATCTGTAGCGGCTTCCATTCAGAGAGTGATCTGCCTAAGTTTCAGGTATAAGTCAAGGGCATGAAGTTGGCAACGAAAGGTCTTTGGGACAAAGGACTTGTTTATAATCGTGTTCCCTAACAAGACAAAAAAGACACTGGTCATGGGTGTCTTTGTGGGAATCTGGCGACCACAGTTGCACTTACTCTTACCAGACATTAACAGACTATAGTAAAGACAAAAAGGACTGAAGAAAATCCCCAACGGGGTACTTATCTTAATGCAAAACTCATCTGATGTCTGCAAGTAGCAGGAACACCTGGCACATGGCTGGCAGCTGAAAAGTTCTGAGGACTGGTGCACGCAATCAGCACTTTTATGGCCCACGTACCAGCCTACATGTCAGACTTCCGATGCACCAACAGGGACTGGAAAAGCTTTGGAAACCTGGCCAAACAAGCTGATGGGGAAAAAAGGTAAACACTGGAATAGGACATCCCCTGTTTTGTGTCAATGGGCACCTGCTGACGTAACAACCATGGTCATGGTGTCTCCCTGTTTAGGCTGTAAAGGAGCAGGAATCAATGTTGTCTCAACCAAAAGAGGGCAGTCTCAGACACCCCTTGGTCCTTCCTCTATGACTTTCAGTAATACCACAGGGATAAGGGGTATGGGAGAGAATGCAAAAAGAAATGTACCTCTCCATGGGAAGGAGAAGGCATCCATCATCCAGGGCTTTGGCTGTTTGGCCCTCCTGCAAAATTTTTGAAGCTGGCAGTTTTGGTCTGAAGCAAAAGTGTTCCCCTGCTTGTTTATGTATCACATTAATGTGGTGTTTTCTGTCCACATTAGTTGAGTCCCTGTACATTAGGTTTTTTTTGAAAGTTGGGATTCCCTTGAAAACAGAATCTCTTTCAGATTTATGTGCCTTTTCAGGAAATTTTGTTCCTATTTTCTTTGAGCTTTGAGGCTGCTGGAGTGTACCCCCCCCCCCCCCCAAGTCAGCTCTGAGGCATCTGTGGTTAAGAGTCCGAGTTGGTTCAAATATCCTGAAGGGTATTCCCTACTTTCTCACTACAAGCAGAGATCCACCACTGAAAAACTCTTCTTTGGAAGGAATGTTGTGTTGAGGGACTGATTGTGTTGATTCCAATCATTTTTTTTTCAAATACCACTGTATTTTCCTTAGGTGTATATAGCCTGGTTAGAGGAATCATTAAGATGCATGAGGCCATGAACCCCAGACATAGGTTCATAGGTTCGTACTAGGCTATCTGCCCTAGGGCATTTATAAGCCTAGCCAGAGTGTGTGTGGCTTACACCACCCCTTAGGATGAGAATACTACGCCCTTTTAGGGTTTAGTTTACTATGCCTCTGTCTAGTAGTGATACAGAGATGACCCCCAGGGTAAACCTACGATCTCCCATCCACTCGTCGAGATTTCTCTTGAATAGAGTCAGTGAGGGGCTCTGCCTAACATGGACTGGGATTCTGTTCCAGAGTGTAGGGAGCCCTCTGGGTTATGAATCTGTCCCTCCAGCACGTCCTATTTATTTCTGTGTTGAGGTTTAAGTCACTTGTTCTCGTGGCTCTGATGGATTTGGATTTACTGAGGTGGAGCATATCCATTAATTCAGGATTGGACATGGCCTTGTACGTCAGGCACAGATCACCTCTGAGTAGGCGGTATGCGACTGAATAGAGCTGGAGTTTTTTCAGTCGGGCAGCATATGACATACGTTTAAGACCCTTTATCCTCTTGGTGAGGAACATTTGGGGTCTTTCCAACTGCTGCAGGTGTCGGGTGAGATGCATCCCAAATGGGGCATTGTACTCAATCATTGGCCTAATAAGAGAAGAGTACAGGGGCACAATGACCTCTCGATCTAGATGTGAAACCCTTCATGATAAGGTGGGCAATATAGAAGGTCTTCCTAACCACTTTGGCAATGTGAGTGTCAAATGAGAGGTTACTGTCAACCTGGGTTAAGAGTCCGAGTCTGGAAAAGACTAGAGAAAAAGAGGGACTGAAAGTAAGTGGTTAGAAAAGCTATCTTTTCCTGTGGGAGAAATTATTTTGTTGGTCTTGTCTAGCAAAGCTCCCAAGATTGGATTCATTTAGGTTCAGGGTGTATCCTAGAGAGGAGAGAATGGGCATGGCTTTTTAAAGGACCAATAGTCGCCCCTCCAAATAGTCCCTTTAGATCAGACAGTCATATAAGAAAGGGTAAATCTGAACTCCCTAGGTCTTTCAGTATGTAATTACTGCACTAATGCAGTCAGATATTTGGTGAAAATCCTGGGTGCAGTACATAAGCCAAAGGGCAGAGCAGAGAATTGATAACTTCCACCCGCTTTAAAGCGTATATACTTCCTGAGCGATTTTGCTATGGGACTGTGTAGTTAAGCATCTTTTACATCCAAAATGACTATATAGGCTCTTGAGGCAAGCACAGGTAGAATCTTTTGCAAAGTGAGCATTTGGAATTTTGGAACCAGAAGAAATCTGCTTAGGTTTGACAAATGTAGAATGAATCTCTATGTCCTCTTTTCTTGGGACAAGAAAGAGCATTGAGTAATAACCTTTTCCCTTTCATGAGTGAATACCTCTTCAGTGGAGCCTTGCTGCAGGAGCAGGCCTAAATGGTTTAGAACTTCTTTTAGCCGATTTGCAGGAAAGGAAGTAATACAAGCAGATTTTGGGGGGGGGGGGCAAATAAATCATTTTAATTAAATATTTAAGTGCACTTGTGACCTGTGTGGTGAAACTACTTTGTATTTTTTTTTTTGCTCTGTTCCATCTGACAGCATGTTTTAGTTTGTTCTGGGACTTCACTTATTCTGCACTTCTATTTCCACAAGTAGAATTACTGGCATGGGATGGTTTAAAATACAAACAGCTTTTATAAATAATTCTACTTGTGGAAACAGAAGTGCAGAATAAGTGACTACATAGAAATTTACCAGTAACACTGTTGATGGAAAAAAATCCAGTTATAAGATTTGTGCCTTAATCACTTATTACTGCATTTTTTTCCATCAACAGTGTTACTGGTAAATTTCTGGGTAGTCTGATGCCTTAAACTGCAGTAAGTCAACAGTGAGAACTCTCTGCTCCACTTTGTGCTTCACAACTTTTATATTCAGCTTATTAACCTGCTTGCATTATGTCTACACCACCCCCAACTAACACATTAAGCTAAAGTTTGTGAAAGAGCTCCAGTATTGCCTTTACTTGACTGTTAGCCACTGTAGCTAGCCTGCTCATTCCTTGAAAATTTCCCAACCATTGCTTCATAAGTCCATCTCTCTGCCCTCCACCCCTAATGATCATCTGATTCCCAAAGTCCCTCCCTTCCCCCCTTTTGTCATTGCTATTGACTGTTATCCAAGCTATTTATGTATTCTTCCCACCCATTGTTTTCCATAGATCCATGATAAAGACTGATCACCCAGTAAACCTCCTTTACTGCATACAGTCTCCTGCTCATTTTCCTGGAGCTCAGTAAAGCTTGCAGTTCTAGCCTGCATTCCAAATGTGGTTTACTTGAATCCAGCGCTATCTTGGAAAAGTTAAGTACCTCGGATTGCTAAATTGCACTTAAGTTATTTCCAGTGATTGCTTTTGTTTCCTCCTGTTGTGTGTTTCACTGAATTTTTTTGTAAAAAAAAATGTCTTGAAATTACCTTCAGCAAGGGATTTTCAAGCTAGTTTAAGTGGTTTGTGTTAGCATTGCACTTATGGTGTCTCTGCTACTGCGTTTTTACATCAAGAAGACTGGGTTTATTCATCTCGAGGCAGGTAGTGTTTGCTTGGTCTGTCTGAGTTGGGAAATGCACAAAAGGACTCAAAGTAATAATTTTATTGGCTAGAGGGCTCATTTAGTTTTCTGTTTTTTTTTCTTTGCCGCTATAAATTTTGCATGTTTGTGTGGGTTAGCAGTGCTCTGCAGGGGTCTCCTTCAGAATGTCGATTGGCCAGAACGTCAAACTGCTGATCAGCAAGACAAAAACATTTTTTTTTTAGAACATCAAACCATCTGTATGGAGATCGCCTTTGGGAAAAATTCCCATTCACTTCAATGTAAGTGCGATCTCTGAGTAGGTATATTTAAGTAGCAGGGGGTGTGGGGGGCACAGGAGGGTGTAGCCCCCCTGCTGCAGCAAGCAAAAACATTTTTTTTTTTTAGGCTTCAATGTTCCAACGTTTCACGCATATGGTCTTGGCCATAATCGGTTCAATGTTCTGGCCGTTTGACAATCTGAAGTAGATCCCCCTTATAGAGGAGCAAACACCTAGAAAGCAAATTTTCTCTGTAGAATGGTTCACAAAACTGTAACCTGCAAAACTGCAATATAATGCAAATACTTTGTGCGCCAACAAGCTTAAAGCATGTTAACTGGGTCTCGAGTGGCAATACCTACAGATTTAGAAGAATTCAATATTGAGTAAACATTGAAGTTAATAGACTTTAGTACTGTTTAACTTAATCTACACGAATACAGCGCCCTTATTACTCTGCGCAAACAAAGCACCCTTAAGAGCCTTCTAACCCCAATGCTCCCGAAGCTCAAAAATCAAAGAACTGGACATTATGGATATGCAATTTTTCTAACTTCTCTGTAGCCAGATTCGTAGGCATGGGCATCTTGAGACAATGTAGTAATTGTCTCATTTTTACTGACAACCACTTAATCCTTAAAGAATCGGACACAGTATCCAAGAGGTGTAATTACACGATGATACTGGAGGTTAAACTCTCACATACAAGTCCACATCAGGTTGCTGAAACCACACACACAACATCCATCTCACACAACACACACACACAGACTAGCATATGCTTAGACACTTAAAAGCAATCTTCATAAACAAAGATCAGCTAGACCACCTGCTGTTAAAGCTATGCCTCAGGAAGCCCCAAAGGCACTCAGAAAAAACACCACACATACTGTCACTCTCAGTAAGTAAAGGGTAAAGAAACTACAGCATATCCACTGAGCTTCTAGACAGACTTTCCTTGACGTCCTGCAAGAAATTTATGCCCGTCACCCAGTGCAGGACTTTTATGAGCTTCAGTAAAGTAATCATCAGAAATTCAAACAACAAGAGCACTGCATGTTGTTGTTTGTCTTTCGGCTTTTCCCGGTTAGGGGTCGCCACAGCAGAACTCCGGTCCGCTAATGATTGGCAGTGGATCTTTACGGTGCAGAGTTGCCAGCCCAATGCCCAAACTTCAAAGAAGGCACACCCATTCATGCATGCACCTACCTGCATGTCTTTAAACATTACTCGACCGCAGGGAGGACATGCAGACTCCACACACAAGGCGCTCAAGCCGAGAATCAAACGGGAGAACCTCTTGCTGTGAGGCGACAACGCTAACTGCTGCACCACCGCAGCCACAAGAGCACTGCATGTGCAGAATCTTGTTCTAA
Source organism: Protopterus annectens (assembly GCF_019279795.1). Classification (NCBI taxonomy): domain Eukaryota; kingdom Metazoa; phylum Chordata; order Ceratodontiformes; family Protopteridae; genus Protopterus; species Protopterus annectens. Next base: position 791,329,281 of record NC_056747.1, read on the forward strand.
TGAAATAAAGAAAGGATCAAATTTCAAAATGTGCAAGGAGTAAATAATAGCAGGGATCAATATTCAAATCGTGCAAGCAGCAAAAACAAACTGCTATGCTGAAGACAATCTTACTTAAACAGCTAACGATCACCACCATATAGTATGTCCCAGCTCTGTGGTGCAGAGGGGAAAAGGCCTCAACTGCAATCCAGATGACAAAACTTCAAGTAGCAACTCAGGCAAAGATTCTGCTGTGGAGGATGAAGTGAGCAGTGCACTGCTTGCCCATCCTGGATGGAGGAAGTTATGGTTTACACATGGCCACAAATGCTCCAGTGAAAGCAGAACACACAAGAGCCATTAGGGTGAGGATGCAAGCTTGGTGCACCTACACTGGTGGCAACAGCCATTAGGACGTGTGTGTTGGAGCACACAAGCATCATACAAGATGTAGAATGCTCAGTGTTTAATATGGGTGCTACCAAGGATGGTGTTAACAGCTGAAACTCCCTCATAGCCAGGGCTTTTAATGATAGAGGAACTACAGGATGGGAGTGGCATCTAGTAGTTCCTCAGTCTGGGGGAAATCAGGGTAGACCAGACTTTTTATTGAGGGGGTGGTGAAGATAGACTCTCAGACTTTTGGGATGAAGATCCCCTCCCACTGCAGCTGGCATTCTGCAGTGCATGTTCACCTTACCTACAAAAAAAAAAAAAAAAACCCTTACCCATTCCACCACAGTCTGGTAATAAAATCTGGCAAAGCATAACATTATACATTAAATTGTTTTAACTACTGTCAGCTCCATGGCACACAGGCATGAAGCCCTGACTGCAGCTTAGACTATCAGGGTTCAGCAGTAACCAAAGCATAACAGCAGCAGACCATGGAGATGCAACTAATCAGTCAATACTGGCCTATCTACCTCACGAGAGGAGGTACTGGAAAGTCATGTTTCAGAGGAACCATATGCAGAAAAGACCTGGAGTGTGCATATCATGTACACAATGACTTAGGAGTAAAAGCCTGTTCAAGGGGTACTTGTTATTCAGTCAAGCACATCAGGGAGGCAAAGGTGTGCACATATCCTGGGCTCAGAATGGTAAACACTTCACTTACTGGTCAACATAATGGGGAACACAAGCCCACAGCATAAATTCCAGCATTCAAGGATATCCGAGAATAATGCATACTCCAGTTTTCCTGCCTGAGATATGGAACATGAAGTCTCTGCTCCCAGGTGTACTTAGAGGATGGGCTCAGTCCAGGATGGAAGCCAAATTTTGTAAGCAATGTGGGTGGGCATAAGGTAATGAGGATAGTCAGACCACCAATGTGGCACAAAAACAGTTCCATTACTTTAACAATAAAAGAACCTCTTAAACATGAAAACCTATATTTCTAACTACTTAAAGGAATGGAAACCAGGTCAAAACCTATACAACATATGCAATGACAAAGGCAATTTATTGCTCTCAAGAAATAAGGAAAACTAAACATGATATGAAGTAATGTCAACTTTTACAATGTTACATCTGATATTCACAGGCAACTCAGTTTAAGTCTAATACTGCTTCTCACGAATGACTTTAGACTACCGGAGAAGAGAGTCCAGAATGATGACAAAAAGACATTTAGAACAAATCAATTTATATTCTGGAATACAATGGAGTAGAATCATTTAGGATGATGCTGCCCATGGATTTAAAATGCCTTAAAATCTTATTTTAATAGAAATTATTGCAAAAAGCTACAGCTAATGCAAACATTTAAAAACCCTCATCTTTGAAAAATGCACAGACCTCAATGGACTGCAAAAGCAGTTTCTGCCTGCTCCTTAGTCTTGACTGGCTTTCAGTAATAGGGCAACTAACAAAATGTTCAGTGTGTCTATAACAGAAAGCACTAAAATTAAAAACATCACAAATGCCTTTCATTATTTAGTACACACTTAAGTAAAAGTTGTAATACAGAATTTACTATAACTATACAAAAATGAATTTCTGTACTGAAAAATAGCTTACACTGCAACTCCTGCTTATTTAAAATCAAAGCAGAGCACAGCTTAAAACTTGAAATGCTAAACTGAAATGGCAATCTCACCACCTTCGCTATCTTCTGGGTTTTCTTCTTCATTTGACACCTCATTATCCTCATCTTCTTGGGCAGACACTGTGGAAGCTATACTTTCAGACTGTGACACATCCCGTTCCTCTCTTGACCGCCGTGAAGACTAAGAAAAATGACAAGATTAATAAACACTGAAGCTAAACACAGACAAAATGCAGAAAATAAAGAACAAAAACTGCTTGTTTCCAGGAAAAAAAAATGATGTAAAATCATACTGCATAAGGCTCCCTTTTCACTACAGCTATAATAGGGTTAAAAAGCAGTTACTAGGCATATGATCCGGAAGACCACATAGGAGCCTAAGCCGATAACCAATTATCCAAAGCAATGTCTAAGTGACTTGCTTAAGAGCCACACAACAGGCAAAGGGAAGCTGAGAGAATCAAATCCTAAACTACAGAAGTAGCTCATTAAACAGTTCATAGCTTTAATTCTCTTTGCTAACCCACCTGATATGTCTGAACTAAAAGTTATTAGCATACTTTTTCTGGAACCATTATAAACAACAAAGGACAGAAAAGCTGGTGCGGAAATTCACCGTTACATAGGGTATTCATTTTCTCAGTTCAGGATTTTACTATCTTGCCCTCCTTTTCTTCAAACCAGCAATGTGGCATTAATTCAAACATTTCTAATATTCAGACATCAACTGAAACAGGAACACCACCCAATTCTTCCATTAAGTTCCTTCTACCATTTTACAATATGATCAATGCAATAATATTGCTGCTGTGCCAAGACTGACTGCAGGATCAGTTTCCAAGATGCCTTTATAGACACAATGATCAATTTTGTCACGCAAGCCTTAGGATTCTGTGGATAGGCTGTGGCGCTCAAGGAAAGAGCTTAGGACAGAGCAAGCTTATCATGGACCTGGGCATTTCATTTTAATCTGTGCATTTAATATGCAGGTTAGCTGGACACAGATACGCTTAAGGTTTTCACTTTTCAAAAGTGATACGGATGAACAAAGCAAAGAATGAAAAAGAAAATCATTGAGGAACCATCTAATGCATCAAATCCATAAAGTATAACAGAGTCCAAAACCCATCACAGATGTTAACTGTAAGCTCCAAAGCCCTTTAATATGCAAAGTTAATACAGTCACTTCAAAAAAACAAAGCCAACCCAGACTTTTTCTGCACATACAGTGCACAACCTTCAGACACCTATGAATTATGTCACAACCTTCAAATATAACTTGGTAATACTGACAGATAGATATAAAACATTCACTGTGTAGTACCATTCCAGAACTTGTCTGTTGTGTTACATAAATCAAGACTATCATCCTCCTCATCTACTAGAGCTCACACTTTCTACTCCCAACTCTGATGTATGCTTTTTCCCATCTTCACCAATACACAAAACACAACCAAATACTGAGATCACCTAGAGTTGCCAAATCCTTAGCTCATCTACCAAACAAGATTACTTCCCAAGTCAGCAAATAAATAAATGGCTAGAAATGCAAAATACTGCTAAATTTTTATCAACTCAAAATATATATATCATTCAAAAAACAAACCAATGCCCTGTAAAACATTGTCAAATTATATAATTCAATGAGACAATTCAGATCCATAAATCAAAACAAGATAGAGGGAAAAAGCCAGCACTTACCATGAGGACCATCTGTAGCTACCATATGGAAATACGGGACACCACACACTCCAATATAAGGTTAAAGTCTATAAGGTTACAGTCTAGGCAGGCATCTAAACATTCACACTTCTATCTCAACTTTGTGGAACTGCACCAGTGCTACATATGAAAATAATTAGAATATTTAGTCTCCAAAGGGACAAGCCAACATAAGATAGACAAATATACTCAATCAACTAAAATGAACATTTAACTTGGTGCAGCTTGCATTTTAATATCTGTAAATAATGTAGACAAAAATATCTATACCATACTTCTATGTTGTGTGTTCCCCTTAATATGAAAAGGTTTATATAAACAATACAGCATTCTGTTAAACACACCATCCACCCATCAACCACATTTTTCTCATGTTTGCACGTGAGGTTGGGATGTCAATTTAACAGTGGCTATCACCTACAGCCAATGTTCATACAGCACATTAATAAACGTATAAGAATGCATGCTGCAATTCTTATATTTTTGGTAACATGTCCCTATTAAAAATGTATTTGGAGTTGTCCTTTACTAGTACCAAGTCTACATTTTATTATGACTTCGTACTTCACTGACTAACATTATTGTTCATGTAAACCATAACATGCAACAAAACTAATAGAGCATTTTCCCCCTAGGCCTTTGCTGAAAAGGGGCTTTGGCCCTGATGGGACTATCCCAGTCAGTAAATGGAAATTTCATAAATAATTTAACAAATCTTCACAGTTTTCTCTACACAAGCAGCATTCATCTATGCAGAACTAATCACAGTGAAATCAATTAATTTACTACAACCACCACAACAGAAATGTAAGAGACTCCCCCACATGACAACCACAATAAAACTTGCAATAAAAACCTGGCAATATCAGTCACTAAAACCGAAATGAGCATGACCAAACAAGAAGGACCTTATGAGACTAAAATGCTGACACTTATTTCACAGTGGAACTAGACCTGATGCAAAAAAAGAGTGAATGCCCAACCTGTCCAGCTACAACCTGAGAATCATGGGCACAGACCAAGCTGGCCAAAGGAGAAAGCACCTCTTTCAATGCAGGTGAAATCCACATGACATATCAGGCTAAACAAACTAGTACAAGACTGTGTGCTTTGTATCTGCAGGTACTAAAAGCCCTTGAAGAGCCCAAAAGATCAGGTTGCAATGTGACAGACTAGAATACCCATCAACAGCTTGACTGCCAAGTTCTCTATCAAAAAGAGACATTCAAACCCAAGATTCAGGAGTCATTTTTTAAACATCCAGTGTTTCACAGAATGGGGCTAAATGTGCACCTAAACTAAATGTTAAATTGCATCCAACTCCAAAAACATTTAGTCTAAATGAATACCAAGATACATTATCCTCACTCTGCGAAACTGGAAATGGTTACATAAAAAAAAAAAAAACTACTGATGGCACTGCAGAATCTTAGGAGGAATTCAGACACCCCAATAGAAAATAGACAAGTGACAACTACACAAAGTGATTTTTGAGATGGCCCTTTGCACTTGATAGCACCTAGGCTCTCCTTCCTCAGAGCATCCCTACAGTAATTCTAGCGCACTGTCAGTTATACTTGTTTAAGAATGTCTAGGTCATTTAATACAATTGAATCCAGTGTATGAACTACTCATGAAAAAATCCTATTCTCAATGAGTTAGCAGCTAATCTGGGTGATACTCAAATAAATACACAGTATAACTACCACCAACTTTTGATTTAGAAGTGACAACTGATTAAAAATCCCCACAAAAATTAACACGCTTCAATATCTCCACACTGCTACCTCCAATAAATGATCATAGGATGAAGGTTTGGAAATATAGGGGGGGGGGGGGTCTCAGGGTCACATACATAACAAACGCCTCAAAATCATGACAGGACAGAGTTTTAAATGATTCTTAAATCATCCATATCAATAAAGAACTCTCTCATCTAATTAATTTAACGTTGTCACTAGCATCAAAGAGAAAGGGAGATAAATCTGGCTATTATCTATTTAACCATGACTCCTTGTTATCATCCTTCAGATGACATCCAAGAGGTAGTGTAAACAAAGTGAACAATGGCCTCAAATGGAGCCCTGCAGAATCTTAGAAGGAATTCAGACACCCCCACAGAAAATAGACAAGAAAGTGACAGCTATACTAATTGATATTTGTGATGGCCCTTTGCACTTGATAGCACATGGGCTTTCTTCCTCAAAGCATCCCTACAGTAATTCTTAGACCACTAAATGGTCAAACTCCCACCACTGCTCAGTGTGCTAAACCTGTGTCAAAGCAAACAAACAGAACTGGCACACAGGTACTTAACGTTAAATGTGAAATATTAGTGTTTGAGTCCATTGGATACATAGTAATTCTACTACTGCAGTAGCTTGGATAATTCACATTCCGCAAAAGTACAGAAACCTAAAAAAGGTAGTACATGTAAGAAACAGGGGTGCAGGGGTTACAACCCTAGGTTAGTGGTGTGGAGAGCAAAGCCCAATCTTCCCAAAATGATTTAATGATTTTTGATAGCTACTCAAGGTGGTAAGCTTTACTGTTTACCACATAAATGCTGACTAGTTGTAATGCAACACAGTGCCTTATCTGGAACCTCATGGAACATGGATAAGCCTAAGTAAAGGTAAATTACTAAACTAGGATATGACAACATATACTAAACTGCCTAGAGAGGACACTAGATCTAAAACAAATGAAGTGGTTATGCACTTCAAAGGGAAGAAGGTGTAGAGCAAGCACCACCCACTGTCTTCTCAAACACCACAGAATAATGTACATGAACAAATCTCATCTCAATTTGAGGGGTAATTGCCAGTGGGCAACAGCTAAGAAGAAACTGAATCATCTAGAACATCTGAAAAAGAAGATGAGATACATGATGGTCCAATGAAGGAATTCAGAAAAAGTACAGCTGTGTACACTTACATAAATGTAGATGTTCGAGTGTATTCAATGTTGCAGTCATTACATTTGGGTTATCTGCTTGCAGGTAGCCCTCAGTCAGCCAGATTAACAAAGTCTTGGGTCCTACGTCAGTTGCTGTCCCTTCTTCCTTGACATCAGGTCGTTAGGGGTATAAAACAAGCAGCCAATGCCATTACATCAGTTTTTCTTGCCCCAGATGTCTGGTGCCCCCCTAATGGGAAGCAATTAAACATAAAAGCACAAAGATATACCTCCAACAAAAAAGCAAATACACCAAAAAGGCTTTTAAGCATAGTAAAGGAAAGTAGAGGTACAGCCAAAAGAAGTTAGGGAGATGGAGGGAGGGTAACCAGGACTGCAACAGTGAATACACTCGAACATCTACATTTATGGTAAGTGTACACAACTGTACTATGTTCTTCGCGTTTCACTGTTGCAGTCATTCACTTGGGTAGATTCCCAAAGCTATGGTTGGGAGGAGGAATTTAGATAGCATTAGGGCCATCTATAAGGCCCTGCAAGACTGCAGTTGCAAAGCCAGCTCTGGATTTAGAGAAAATTGGCAAATGATAATGCCTGGTGAAAGTACGTACAGAACTCCAGCTTCTAGGATGCCCCTTGGTAGGGATGCTTCTGAGAAATGATGTAGAGGTAGGATGCAGCCCTGGTGGAGTGAGGTCTGATCCCCTGATGAATAGGTTTTCCATGGCGCTTATAGCAGAAATGAATGCAATGGCTTATCCATTTAGAAATGGTTTTCTTTGAAATAGCCTCCCTCTCTGCCCCTGCAGCAAATGTCACCAGCACTTGTTCAGATTTCCTTTGAGGTTTAGTCGTGCCAAAGTAGAATCCAAGTTGTCTGTGCACATCTAAGGAACGCAGTATCCATTCCCCTTTATTCTGTGGATTGGGAAAAAAAGGTTGGCAAATGAATGGACTGATTAAGAGCCACACTGGATACCACCTTGGGCATGAAGGATAGATTGGTTATGAGGGACACCCTGTCCGCATGAAAGATGATGAAAGGCTCCACTGCCATAAGGGCCTGTAATTCAGATACCCTTCTAGCTGAAGTGATTGCTAAAAGAAATTTTAGGTCTGCAGTAGCAGCAGGCTCAAAAATAGGTAGAGTGAGTTTCTCCAAGACAAGTTAATGTCCCAGGTAGGGGTTGGAGCTCTCCTGGGTGGTCTCGAATTTTTGGCCCCTCTAAGGAACTGCTTGAGCAGTGGACGAGAGAAGGGGGAAGGTTCTGTGTTATAATGAGCTGAAATGGCGGAGACGTGGATTTTAATGGAGGAAAAAGACAGGCCCTTGTGAAGCATCTCAATTAAGTATTGTAAAATCTGAGGTAAATTGGGTGCTGCTGTGCACATGCCTTGAGACTGGTTCCAGGCACAGAATCTTTTCCATTTTTCAGCATAAGATTTTCTAGTACTAGGCCTCCTTGCCTCTAAAATGATATCCATCACAGGTTTGCTGAGGGATGGTAAAGGAGAGATTAAGTAATTCGCCAGGCTGCAAGGTTCAGTGTTGGAAGCAGACGGTGCAGAATCTGGTTCTCCTGCTGAGATGGCAGGGAAGGAGTCTGAGGCAGGTGCCATGGAGATAACCGTGACACTGTGCAGGAGGGGGTACTAGTGTTGGCGCAGCCAGTCTGGAGCAATCAAAATCATCCTTGGTTTGTCCGGTTTGATTTTTAGTAGTACTTTGAGAGCAGAGGCAGAGAAGGGAAGGCATAGACTGGCAGGTTTTTCCAGCTGAATGACAGAGCATCCACTTTCCAGGCTTGCTTGTGTGGAGTCCTTGTGCAAAATTTGTCCAATTGGTAGTACTGGAGAGAGGCAAACAGGTCTATATCTGGGCTCCCTCATTTGCTTGCCAACATGTTGAAAATCCTTGTTTCCAGTTTCCACTCATGTGGGTCCATGAGGTTTCTGCTTAGTCCGTTTGCCAGTGTATTTAATTTTCCTGGCAGGAACTGAGCTTGTAGGTGCACTTGGTAGCTCAAGGCTGTGTTCCACAATGCCATGGCTAGTCTGCAGAGGAGGTAAGAATGTGTACCCCCCTACTTGTTTATGTACCACATAACAGTGGTGTTGTCCGTCTTTACCATTGGTTATCCTGAAAGAATGTGGTCCTTGAAGGCTGTCAGAGCATTATGTACAGCTAACATTTCTTTTTGATTGATATGCAGGTGCATTTGACTTGGGTTCCATTTGCCCTGAATGCACTTCCCTGCCAGGTGAGCCCCCCCCCATGCATAGTCTGATAAATCTGTTAGGGTTTGGGCGGCAGGGGGTGGTGTGAAAGGTAGTCCCTTGTTTTGCTGTCAGGCCTCTGCCTACCAAAGGAACTCTAGGCGTAGGCAGGACATGATAGGAATCATTGTCTCTAGGTCTAGAGAATGTTGACACCATAGGCTTTTTAGATACCACTGTAGTTTCCTCATATGCAGTCTTGCATATGGAATTAGAAGAATGCAGGAAGCCATTGAACCCAAGGCTTGCAGTATTTGTCTTGCAGATAGCAGGGTTTTTGTGGCCACTTGTTTGAAGTAGGTTGTCAAATGAATTTACTTTTCTGGTGTGAGGTAAGCCATCTGGGAAGGTGTATTCAAGCTTGCTCCCAGGAATATAATTTGTTGACAGGGTACCAGATGTGATTTCTTTTCGTTTATGGTGTACCCCAGTCAAGTTAGAACCCTTTGCACAAAGGCCAGATGATTCAAAAGTATGTCCTGGCTTTCTGCCTGAATTAGACAATCGTCCCGGTATGGGTATATTTGAATATTTCTTTGCCTGCAAAATGCAATAACTGGAGCTAGGCACTTTGTGAATACCCTGGGCGCAGTAGATAAACCAAAGGGCAGTGCAGAGAACTGATAGTACGTGTAGCCTGCTTTGAAGTGTTGGTATCTTCTGCAAGATTCCTTGATTGGGATGTGCAGGTATACTTCTTTTAAATCTAGTGTTGTCAACCAGGCATATTTGCCTAGCATAGGAAGTAATTGGTGAAGAGTCAGCATCTTGAATTTTGGAATCTCCAAAAAGGTGTTTAGAGTAGACAGGCCCAGGATAGGATGCCATGAATTGTCTTTTCTGGGTACCAGGAAAAGTCGAGTAGAAACCTTGTCCCTTTTCCTCTTCTAGTACCAACTGAATAGCCCCCATGCTTAAGAGAGAAAGTACTTGTTTTTGGGCCTCTGCCCACTGATTGGGGGGTAGGTCCGGCCACCCACTTGGTATTGGCAACGTGCAGAAGTGAAATCTGTATCCCTAGGACACTGTATTTAAAACCCATTTGTCCTGGGTAATGAGTTCCCAATTCTTGGCATGAAGAGCAATCTTCCCCCCCAAAGGGGCAGTCAGTTGATAAATGCTTGGAAATGTTAAAAGGAAGTCATTGAGACAGTTTACCATACGGGGGAGTCTTATTATTTTCAGACTTGGAAGTGGAGGCCCCCACTGCTTAGTTCTGAGAGTCCCCTGAGACTAAAACCTGGGGTTTTTGCTGTGTCTGGGTTTGGCTTGAGAAGACCTGGAAGGGGCTGGAAAGGACCAATTCTTAGAGGGCCAGTGTCGACTAAATCTAGGAGGCTGAACTTGTAAAAAATCTTTAACAGTTTGCATATATTTAGCTTGATCTATCTTTTTAAGAGCTTCTTCAGCCTTGTTGCCAAACAGGCGGTCCTGATTTAAAGGAGCATCTAACAGTTTAGCTTTAACATGATCAGGCAAAGATAGCTCCTTAAGCCAAGCATGCCTTCTGAGCACAGACCCAGTAACAGCATCCCTGCAAGAGGCCTCTAATTATTTATTATTTATTATTATTTATTTTACATTTGTTAACCGGGATGGTCCGACTGGATACATGTCCTTTTTCAGCGGAGGCCCGGGGAGAAAAGCTCCAACAGAGTTACACTGATAATTAGGTACAGTAAATGAGCTGAAAGAACTTAACAAAAACATAGGCTATTTACATACAAGTACAAGACTGCCATTACTATTTCTGAGATTACTACAAATGTAACATTAATAACATATTAGCAAGGACGGTAGGCAGTATAATGACAGAGTTAGACAGGATACATATTTCTTTATCACAGTATACACAGTACTTATCATCTTAGCTAGTTGTTTATGTTTTAGTTAATGGCACAGAGCTAGTCTGGGTTTGAGCAAGGACATAGCCAGTGTGACTTGAAGTGGAGTTTTAGACTATTTTTGAATTGACTTAGAGAAGTTGCAAGCGTGATGTTATTTGGGAGAGAGTTCCATATTTTACCAGTGGTGTTGGCAAATAGTGCGTCACCACCTAGGTTGAGAGATTTAGTTGTTTGGACAAGGAGTCTGTTTGCTGAGCGAAGGCAGCTTAGATTGGAGTAGGGAGTCATTAAGTTTTTTAGTGCTGGGGTATTCTCAGGTTGTTTAAGGATTTTGAAGGCCTCTGAGTTGGGACTGGTGAAGAAGGTGTGGGAATTCTATCCATCCAAGCTTTTTCAGGTTAGTACAGTGGTGTGTTCTGTAGGGTAGGCCTGTAACGAACCTGGCAATGTGATTATAGCAGGATGAGAGCTTGGCCAGATCAGATTTGTTAAGGTGCGTGAGGACAGGAGAGGCATATAGTAGGGTAGAGAGAAGGTGTGAACGGGCTGTGGCTGCCCTGGCATTCGGGGTAAGGAAGGCTTTAATTCTATATAGGGTCCCAAGTTTCTTGTTGTCTGACTTAATGGCTTGGTTGATATGTATATCAAATCTGAGTTTATTGTCAATGTTTACTCCTAATAGCTTTGTATAGGTGTCTGGGGAGATGATGGTCCCATTATTGGATTTTATAGTGAAGTTTTCAGTCGGAGATCTATTAGTTGGGTAGAAGAGAAGCAACTTGGTTTTGTTTGGATTTAAGATCAGGAGATGGTTGGCAAGCCAGTTTTTGACTTTGGTGAAGCTATGTTGGGTGGTAGTTAGTAGATTTGCAAGAGAGGCATTGGAACATATTATAGTAGAGTCATCTGCATATTGAATGCAGGTGGCTTCAGGGATGACTGTTTGGATGTCGTTTATGAAGACTGAAAAGAGGAGAGGTCCTAATATGGAACCTTTAGGAACTCCTATGGTATTTGGTAGTAGGCAGGAGAGCTTGTTTTGCCACATTTCTGCTTGTTGTCTCCCAGTGAGGTAAGCTTGAAACCAGTCAAGGGCTGGAGTATCTAGATACAGGGTTTTTAAAGTATATAGAAGTAACTGATGGTTTACCATATCGAAGGCTTTCGATAGGTCCAGGAAGAGAGCGGAGGATATTTTTTTATTATTCCGGTTAAGATTAATGTTTTCAGTAAAAGAGAGGAGGGCAGTGGTTGTACTATGATGGGGTCTGAATCCATGTTGAGAGTCTGTGAGTAGTTTATTTTGGGTTAGATAGAGCATTAGTTGGTTGTGCATGTACTTTTCCATAATTTTGGCAAGTGGTGATAGTATGGCTATAGGTCTATAGTTGGATAGTTCTGTGGATGAACCTCCTTTGTGGAGTGGAATAACATAGGATATTTTTCAGATTGAGGCCTCGGTTATGGTTCTGTTAATTAGGATTGAGATAGGGTAGGCTACGACATCTGCAGCAATTTCCAGGTATTCAGCCGGCAGAAGATCGGCTGAAAGGGTGGTTGGCTTCAGTTTTTTCAAAAGGGATCTGATAAAGGATGTGGACACTGGCTGGAAGTTAAAAGAGAGTGGTGAGTCGGGTATAGTGTTTATAGAAGTGTGGATGAATCAAATGAATCAAAATCTAATCTAATGAAGATCTAATGAATCAAAACCACATTGCAAAGTATGTTTTCCAACTTGTTCGGCAGAATGCATTAAATCCTGTAAGTCTTTATTTTCCACAGAGTCAGGAATCAACATCATTTTCTGTTCAAGCAGTCCAATAACATGTTGCTGATACTTCAACATATGAAACTGACAGTTTAAAGCCCTAATGGCCAAGGTTGCAGAAGTGTAAACCTTCTTACTCCATCTATCCAGCGCCCTGGAGTCTATATCAGAAGGGGTAGGGTTTTTAGCAGTAAAAGCCTTAATGCCCATGGGCCCCTGTGAAATAGTCTCTGGATCTGCAATAGGATTTTTGAAAAGGAACTTGTGGGACTCAGGGACCCTGTAGTATCGGTCAGGTTCTCTGGGAGTAGGAGGCAGGGAATCAGGGGCCAAACTAGATTCCGAGAAAGCATCAACAATGTCTAGTACAGGAGGAACAGCTAAAGGCCTATGCTGAGGTAGGAGAAGGAAATCTCTAAGCCTTTTTTTTGAATCAGAAAAATCCTGGCTTTCCCAGTGGAAATGCTCCCTTAGAGTATGTAAGGTTTCCCCAAAAGAAAAATCCTCAGGAGGGGAAGCAGAGGGAATAGAGTCCTCTGCATCAGAATCCTCATAAGAAGGTAAGGGCAAATCCAGATCATCAGAAGAGTCGGAAAAAAACAGAATCCTGATCAGAAGATTCATAATCAACTTCAGTCCTATGCCTCTTAGAAGGGGGCGTTGGCTACCCCTGATTAGAGTTATTAGATCTTCAGCCATTCTTATATTTTTTTTTAGGCCTAGAGGCCTGAGCATGTGGCCTGGGCGTCAAGTTTTTAGACATGGATCGAGATTTAGGCCTAAGTAAAGAAGGAAGCGTCGATTTAATATGCAAGCCTGTTGGCCTGAATACACCCTCAGAAGCCAGTGCCTAACACAGCAGCTCTGGACCCATCCAAGGTAGAGACATCCACGGGTTCCATAGTTGAAGCATCTCGCGGCATACCGGACTCCGAATGGGTCTCAGTAGAGGCCTGCGAATCAGAAGTAGCAGGTATCAAGAGCTGCAAAAGCACCTGAGTACCGGTGAACTGGCGACTGGCTTCGGAGAAGTGTTGGCAATTTTGGACCTCGGCGGCCTGTCTCTGTCTTTATCTTTGCATTTTTTTTTTCGGAATCCCAGTAGTCGGATGGCTAACAGATGACATTTCTGAATAATTAAACAGAGAACCGAAATATTTAGAGATGAAAATATACCAACCACAGATAGTGCACTGATTAAAGCATAAAACCGACAGCAAGGTACATCGTGGTCAGGGCCTAGGCAAGGAATACAGTACGAATGAAGATCTTTATGAGGTATTTGCTTTCCACGAGTAATGCAATTATTAACTTTTACTGACATCGGTAAGGAGCAAGCAAAAGTTTCCCCAATGGGGTACTTAGCTTTAGTCGAAGACTTCGGTTCTGAAACTCAAAAACGAAAATTTCAGGAGTCGGCCGACCGGCACATGCAAATTGCTTTTGCTTTGGGCACCGCACGGCAAGAAAGACTGATGTAATGGCATCGGCTGCATGTTTTATACCCCTGACGACCTGACGTCATGGAAGAAGGGACAGCAACTGACGCAGGACCCAAGACTTTGTTAATCAGGCTGACTGAGGGCTACCTGTAAGCAGACAACCCAAATGTAATGACTGCAACAGTGAAACATGAAGAACATCCAAACACTGCTGCTTTTCTTGAGTGAAATTTAAAATTGCTTAGTGGAGATGTACTAAGAAAATCAGGTGGTCATGATACAAATTTTCCAAAATGGACACTTACCTGAATTATAAGAAGCAACAATCTCCCTGGTTTAACAAATCTGGATGGCACTAAAAGTACAATGACAATACGCAATGGAACTGGCATTTCATTATGAAAGGGTCCATTTGGCAAATGCTAGTGTCTCCCATCTCAGATCAAACGCCACAGTAAGTCATTTCCATTAACTTGTGGACTTTGCTAGCACAGAACTCAGCCAAGAGTGCACACCTAGAGTATTGTGAGATCCCAAACAACTTAGATTCATCCTCTAGAAAGGAAAGTGGAAGATAAATAGACAAGTATAGGGATAACTTTACAACCAGTCTGGGCTAGTACAGCTGTGTAGAAAACTAACTGCTAATGTTGCAGTCATCACTATAGGAATCTCTGCTGCTGGCTGAGTCCAATGTCCATCCTAACAGATGAGCACTCTTCCCTTATGCCCAGGCTGCTATCAACTTATCCTGCATGTCTTCACATACATTGTGCAGTAAACTCAGTTAACCGGCACCCATGGGGATAGGTAGATGCCAGATGAGTGTTTGTTTGCTTGAGAGTTACTATTAAAAATAGACCTGACAAATACTGTACTCTATACTATACCATAAACACTACACTGATTTGATTGCAATATTGAAATATAGTAATTAAAATTATTATTCCAGTCAGGCTTTTAAACTTATATTTCCCCTAGAAAGCATGGCATGAAGAACAGTTTTCAGTGGCACACTGAGTGGACTGGAAATGAATGAAATGAATAGAGAGAGAGAGAGAGTGAATGCATGTATGAAAGCAGAAGCAACTGTGTGAGAGAAATCAGAGAGATGTATGAAAGCTGGAGTGTGTGTGTGAGAAATCAGAGAGAGAAAGAGTAAGCGAATGCACGTATGAAAACTGGAGAGACTGTGTGTGTGTGTGTGTGTGTGTGTGTGTGTGTGTGTGTGTGTGTGTGTGTGTGTGTGTGTGTGTGCGTGCATGTGTGCGCGTGTGCGCGTGTGTGCGTGCGTGTGTGTGTGCGTGTGTGAGAGATCGGAGAGAGAATGTGTATTCTGATGCAAACTGACTGAGCGAGTATGGAGCGAGTGTTGGCATTTTAGTGATTTGACTTGTTTGGTATGACTTATTCCCAGGTTAGGGAGAGGGGGAATTTATTTGCATCTTTCTTTACAAAACTCAAACTATAAAAATGTAAAGTATGTTTCTGTGGAGGATGGGGGGGGGGGCAAAGTGCAACACATGAAAAACTGAATTGTTTACACTGTACTATATTTCTTAGACTTTTTTATGGTTGCTTGAGTTCCAGTTAACCGAGAGTTTACTGTATATAGGTAGTGTCTGTCCATTCATTCTTTGTCTCTCTTTTGCCCCCAACCAGGTCAGAGTCATACCCAAACCACAGGATATTTCCAGGGGGACAGTTTTTCACATGAGGAATTCAGGCTCTCCTTAGGAAACCTGAACAAGGACAGGAGAATAATAGCCAAGCGAGTTTGAAGGGGTAAGTGTAAATGGGCACCCATCCCGGCCTGTAATAGTTCCACTGCAGTAGACAGGATGGAAGGAAGGAGGGAGAAAAACAGAGTACACCACTGAGCACATCTGATCAACAATTATGTCGTAATATGGTCTTGGTGTAGGTTACTGTTGATGTTTTCACTACAGGGAAGACTCCCAATGATGGCCAGCTTACTGCTTAGAGGAGGAATGGAGAAAGCCCTTTAAATGGAAAATGAAAATCTAACCCTCTGTCTGCATAGTGCATCCAAGTTGGCAATGTTTTGTAAACGTTTATGAACTGAAGACAAGGTGGATAGTCCTAAAACATCCTTGGCACTGTTTGATAAGGGCAGTGGCAACTTCTGCACCAGTTACAAAATGCGGCCTGAACATTTTCTGCTGAATCCTGCCACGGATTTTGTTAACAAACATTGATGAAATGTGCCAGCCATTTTGAAACAGTCTGCTTTGTCTTCCCAAGGAAAGACAACCAGATGGTCCAACTTACTAATGGCCATTACCCTACCCAGGTAGTAACTCAAGTGTTTGCATATGTCTACGGAATGCTAAATCTTCTCCCTCCTACTCTAGGTTCTAGGAAAGAAATCAGTGAACTGGACAGCTTGGTTCAGGGTTACCTCATAATCTTTTGTATAAGTAAAGAGTTAGTGCACAGGGCAATCCTGTCTTTCCAGAGCCAGAAAAATATCTCACTACATATGAAGGCTTGGAGTTCAAAGACTCTACTAGCAGAGGTTGTTGTTGTTAGTCTTTTGGCTTTTCCCGGTAAGGGGTCACCACAGCGGAACTCCGGTCTGCTAATGATTGGCAATAGATTTTTACGTAACGCTGAGGTGCCAGCTCGACACCCAACCTTCAATGAAGGCACGTCCATTTACGCACGCATGTCTTTCGAATGCTACCCAACCACGGGGAGGACATGCAGACTCCACACAGAAGGCACGCCCAAGCCCAGCCGAGAATCAAACGGGAGAACCTTTTGCTGTGAGGTAACAACACTACTGCCATACCACCGTGGCGTACTCTACTAGCAGAGGTAAATGATATAAAGAAAGCAGTTTCCAAGTCACAAACAAATACTGTTACAGCTAGTTCAGAGTCGTAAGGATAGCTTTGCTGGCACAAAATTCAATTATCAAACCAGGACCAGGTTCTTTCTCCTGGGAGATCCCCCGTGGAGGATGCCCTTTAGAAATTGACTGGGGGAATATCTCTATGGTCGGAAGGGTGGGGTGCTAAAGGCAGGCAGATTTGGGGGGTGTACCTTTACAAGAGCACAAGCTAAGTTAGAAGAAACCTGCTTAGAGATATTGATCACAAGTTCATAGGTAAGTGCACTAGGCTAGTTGCCCTTGTGGGCCATTTTAAACCTAGACAGTTTCCCTTTTTCTACTTGAAATACCTTATCCCATTTGATTACAAATTGGCCTAACCCATCCCAAGGTCAATAATTACATATTACCCCTAAAGAAAATAAATGGGATCATACCACAGATAATTTTAGGGGGACCCATGCATGGGATAAAGCATTTAGGAGCTGAATCTGTCCATTAGTAGTACTGGGGCAGTCCTGTGGAAATTTTTTTTTCATCCTTCGATCTAAGTTGCTCTTCAAAATGACAGGAATGAACTTTTGTTTTAAGTAGATGGAAGTCTGCTTCATAGCAGCAGTATCCTCTGTGAAATATACCTGTCCTTCCATCCATTCTGTTGATGTTGCAGAATAGGTTTAGATCTTTAGACTGAGTATTTCTGATGCCATTTTGACTTGATGATGTGCAGTAAAAACACCAACAATGGGTCAGAGGATGCCTTGTATGCCAGACACAGGTCACCTCTTAGCAATCTGTAAGATGCAGTGTATAGTGACAGGCCTCTGAGTTGGTCCATGTAGGACTTGTTTAGGCTTTGTATCCTTTTAATAAGGTATCTTTGTGGGTGCTCCAGGTGTTGCATGTGTCTGAAACGCACACATGCCAAAGGGGGCATTATATTCAATGACTGTCCTAATGCGGGCCGAGTAAAGGGAGGGCAATGACATCTCTAGATCTAGATACAATCCTAAGCTGTGCAATATAGAAGGACTTTCTTACAACAGATGCATGTTGGTCAAGTTAGGTCACTTTCCACATAATTTCTCAAATCCCTAACAATTGGGTCAAAGTTTAGGCGTGTAATGTCAATGTGGTAATTCCTGGGGTGGATAACTTCCCAAAGGATACAATAATGCATTGTTTGGCATTTCATTTCAGACCATAATTTTGACAAAAGTTATTTATTTGAGACAGGTCTTCCTCCAGTATGATCATTAGCACATACACCTGCTTAGGGTAGGGTGCTTGCTACTCTTTTGGCACCAGAGGGAGTATTTGTTCCATTTAGCTAGGTATGCTTTTCCTGGTACTTGTCCTCCCAGCTTTCTTAATGATTTTAAACAAATCTGCAGAATAAAGATGGCCAAGATAGTAATAACTGTATCTTCTAAGTTGGTAGTGTGATTGCATAGAGTTTAGAGTGCAATAAAGACACCTTGCACTATGTCAAAAGGTTCAAATACTGTAACAATGGTATATATTGTTCCCTTGTCATGAGAAGGAAGTGAGCGAACCGGTACTATTTTAGCCAGAATGGGCAATAAGAAACATTTATGGCCTTTTTTCCTTTAGCTTTAGAACAACCCTGGGTAATAAAGGATATATGAGTGAACGCATAAAGAAACAGACTTAATACATTTCAGGAAGAAAGCATTCACTGCCCAAGGGTGTTCGTTTGGAGCTCTGCAGCAGAACATCAACTGTCTTATGCTTGGAGAAGTAAAACGGCCAAACTCTGGTACACCATTCTCCTATGAGGTCCCAAGAATGTATTCTTGTCAAGCACCCACTCATGTGGAGCCAATGTGGTCTTGCTTAACTGAGCAACCATGGAAATCTCCTGCACTAGTATGCAAGCTGCCAATAGGAGCAGCTTGGAATCCAGGGTCTGGTTTCCCAAGCCTGCACAGCTAAGTTGCAGATGTGATAAGAATACACTCTCCCAGTTTATGTGATAAGAACACTCTCCCACAGTTTACGTAACACAAAACTATGACATTGTATGTGATGGGTCCCAGACTTTCAGAGTGCAATGGAAACTTTGAAAGCTTAACGGCCCTCTTTCTCCTTTATGTTTACATGCAGTTAGTTTCTTCTCCCTAGATCTCCAAGTGCCCTGCAGCTACCGATCCAGTGTAGGAAGACCACTGTATACATCAGGCATCTGAGGTTAAGGTCTAGTTTGAGACAGACTGCCTGAGGAGCACACCCATGTACTTTTGTACTTCCTATAGCTTTCACTCCATTTCTCTCCTTTCATAGAAGAATGAAATGGCACACCCCAGGAACACAGACTGCTAGGTCACAAATATTCATTAGGCTTTAAATTAGGTTCCTCATGTGCAGTCAGGTATGGGGTACCCATCAGTATGATGGATGCTATGTGGTTAAGAATATTCATAAACTCAGGCCATCGCACTGCCTTTCTTGTCATGCCATGAAAAAAAAAAAGAGGCAAAGTACGCAACCTCTTCCTGTGGTAGGTAGGATCTACTACACTGATATCAAAAAGGGTCTGGGGGACAGCTCTGGCTGAACACAAGTTGTATTTCTGCTCACTCAGGGAGCAACTCCGTCTTTGAGGTAATCTAGGTTGAACTCCAGTGCATCACCTCCAAAGTCTGAGCCCAAATTATGCAATAATCTATGTAGCCCTGCTGTGTGCTATCACTGCAGCCAGACACCACACCAAAGAGTAAAGAGGCAAACTGCTAATGCTGACCCCTCCCTTTACAAACCTCAAGTAACATGTGTCCTTTGAAAATAGGAGTGTGGAGAGAGACATCCCTGAGGTTTAATGCCACCAAAAAAGCCTGAATGACTAGGAGAAGCAAGAGGGCCTACAATAACATTTTAATTTTGTAATTTCTGAAAATCTGTTTAGCCCTCACAACTAAAACAGGCCTTCAGGATCCAACTTTTATTAGGACAAGCAAATCTTGAGTAAAACAATTTCCCCTTTTAGGCAGTGAGAAGAGGTACTATGGTTCCTCATTCTAGCATTTCTGCTAAGAAATGGGCAATTACGTGTTTGTGGTTGTTTGGAATAGAGAAGGGTGTTTCCTCTGGTCTGCTATAAAGTGAAGTCTGTACACCCTGGAGATGTGCATGACGCAGTGGTCCATAGCTATGTTTAACAAATTCTGGTAAAAGCAGGCAGACCAGCCAGCCACCTATCCAAGGCAAAAGTGTGTGTGTGTGTGTGTGTGTGTGGGGGGGTCAAGAGCCAAAGTTTTTTTTTTTTTTTTGGGGGGGGGGTGTTACTTACACTACGTTGAATGCTTGGTTCCTGCCACGGAGTGGGCTGCATCCCTCCCTCTATCCTCTTGTTGTCAGTTAAGCAAGACCACACAGGTGTTCCACATGAGTAGATGCTAGTCAAGGATACATTCTTGTACCTCTCAAACAGATGGGAGATGTTACCTTTCCTCTGCTGCCAGCAATGAAGCTGATCACTGAGAGGGCTAACCAACTAAACTTGGGAACAGGAAGGTGAAATATGATTAACGGACTCCATTATTTTTCATGCTCGCTTTCCATTTTTTTTTTTGGAGTACATTACAAGATGGGCATTCAAACAGCAAATTCTTATTCAAAAAACACTAAAGGAGTTGTATTTAAACTTCTTCAGGGAAGGACTGAGTCCTCAGCAAAGACTTTCTCTTGATGACCAACCCAGTAGCAGCAGTCATAGATGCTACACCTGGATACCCTAGAATTCTGTCTCTATATACACTTCAAGACATGCTTGCCAAGCTGTATACTAGTCTGGACTCGGGAGATAAGAAATACCTTTAGGGTTCTATCCTGCACCTCCCCACAACTTTCCAAAAGTTGCTTGATGACATACTCCTGATACTCAGAATCTGGGTCTGACAGTTCAGTGTCTCCTAAAGGCCAGGATTGCTGGAGTATGTAGTCTTTCCCTAAATTGCTCATGAAATCTGCTTTGGTAAGAGTATTATACGCTGGAGCCAAAGTCTAGTCCTTTCTCAAAGAAGTTTTTAGGGACAATGTATGTGAATTTGCAGTGGGATTCTTACACTCCTCCACTTGATGTGCAGTATCAGGATGACATGGAAGAGGCATCTAAAGGTATGAGGGCAAAAATTCATAACAGTTTTTCCCCTCATAATGATTAGTATGTGACTAAGTTTAATGAAATGTATAAATCGACTGTTCTGTATTTTTATTTTTATAATTCTTCTAACTTCATTCTCTCTGTCATAAGGTTCTAACAACCACTCGAGTGCAAAATTGGTATTGTGCTAACAACCATTGACTGCATAATTGTTTTTATTGCTCTGAGCAGGGGTTGTGCATAAAACTGTCCTGTGGCCAGCAAATCTAGCCACTTGGCAAATAAAAAAAAAAAAAAAAAAATACAACTAAATAGAATTTTGGATTTAAGAAAATCACTGCTTGAGAGGTTACATTCACACACTGCAATATTAACATTTCTTTTTTAAACAAAAACCCCATTAGTGCCAGTCACAAAAGTTGTACTTCGAGGGATGTACTTCCTGTCTATGGCCTATATAACCCAAGTACAATTAACAGCACAGGCATCTACTGGAACTGGTGTGGGAAGGATGGGAACGGTAATCCCTGGGGGGTAAGGGGACCATTTAATACCACACTCCCTTGAAGGAGAGATGGTGATGCAATGGCTGGACTAGGCACAGGTATTTAAGCCCACCAAGCCACAAATGTGGTACCCTGACTGACGGTGCATGAAAATGGGCACTAACAGGGACAGCACAGTTAGTCTGGCAGTGTCAAGGATCACTTCACCCTGAATAAGAGTAGGATTAAGCGACACCAAGTATGCACTAATTCCCAGGATGCCAATGAGGATAATTCACTTCAAAGGCTGCCTATATGACATCCCTCACAGCCATCACTTGCCTTGGGAATATACAGGGCAAGGGAACTAGTACACTTGCATCTGCAGTGGCAAAAAAAAAAAAAGAGAGAGACTTGTGTATGTATGTGCAAAACAATTTGACACTTGCAAGGAATGAGGCATCATCTGCATCTGATCCATGTCAGTGATGCACTCAGCCAAATAATGGAAGACTATTAATGAAGGGCTTTCAACAGGAAGGTGCAAGTCAGAGGGGACAATGCCTCTACATACGCCTACCCTGTGAGCATTAAGGAAAGCTCCAAGATGGGCAGAAGTCTCACAATGTCCCTTGATGTGTCTGCAGGTCTTGTCACTATGTGTTTATTAGTTTATTCAACACAAACTAGATGGCAAATTGTTGGGTCCATCTTGATGGAACAGGAAACAAGCAGACAGACAGATCAGAAAATAGTGTTCCAACTTGTAGCCACTGATGAACTGAGACTGTAAAGACTTAATATGTTACAACAGTGGAAGGAATGGTACATCACCTGAAACATTTATCAGGAATGCTTGGATATGCCAGTTGCTTGGAAGATGACTGATTGTTTTGCATGACCACAATGTGAAACCATGCTTAACAAGCAAATGAATTAACAGAAGGCAGATGACACCCGCAGTCAAGCTGAAACTGAAACAAATTTCTGTTTTAGAAGATAAAACTAAACAAAAGAACCAAGAGTGCCTCAAGGGAAGGAAGGACAAACTGCTTGGGTTCTACTTAAAGATGATATACATTGGACTGGTTTTACAAAGCTGCTGTTACACACAGAGTTTGGCAGCTGCATCAGCTTGTGGATGAAAAAAATATCTTAAGCCAAGAATACTGGTAAAGTTTATAACATTATGTGAAAAGGAGCAACTCCAACGGCAAATTTGGCAGACAGAAAAGTAGTGAAAGTGAAAGGATGAACGGTCCTCTGACAATTTTTCAGAACAAACATTAAAACAAATATTGCAAATTGCTGAAACAAGGTGTATAAAATACAGAAATTAAATACAGATTGACATTCCACACATTGTTAAAAGTCTTTTTCTAAGGGGGAACACACTCACAAATTAAAAAAAAGTCACTGATGACTAAACAAAACCATCTCAAGAGACACTAACAGAATAAACTAGCTTGGTCATTCCAACAGGGAAAACCCATGTGGAAAACCCACTGAAATAAGTGAAGGAGGAGGAAGTGCTCCTCTTTATGATGACTGGTAGAAGGCTGAAAGGACTTACCTAGCAGCTTTTTTCTGGACTGTTCATACATTCTAGCTAACCCTCATTATGTATGATGTAATATGGCATCATACAGAAAACACTTCAGTGATCAGAGTTTTAAAGGGAACTGGTGGTGAAAGAAGTTTTTTCTTAGCGAGGCTGATGCTATGAATGGATGGGTTTTCCAGGATATTTCCCAGGGAATTTCTTTATGAGAACAATGCCCAGGACATAAGGATTACAGTTGTAGAGGGAAAGTTTCATAATTGAAGGAGGCTAAGAAAATTTAAACATTTAATAATGACTGAATAGCTACACTATTTTAAGTAAAAGAATCATGCAGCTGATAAACAAGGAACAGTTTAAAAAACTTTCTAAAATTAGAAGGAAGCAGATTATGTTGAATATAAGTGGCAAACGTTTATATGGGACCTAACAAGAGGAGGGTTTTTTTAATACCTTTACCAGCTATTCTTCCTGGAATAACAGTGGTAGTTTATTGTGAGGAATAAACTTATGTCACTCCGGGATAAGGTGCCTGTACAAAGACATGATACTGAAATACATAACATATGAAAATGAATACCTGCAAATCATGTTACATTACCTAATGCATCACAAAGTTCAAGGAGGGCGGCATGACATTTAATATATTGGATATAATCAGTTTTTCCAGTTAATGCAAATATTTAGATTTGTGCCACATCTGTAGTTAGTTACATTTACAGATGCACATGCAAAAAAAAAAAAAAAAAAAAAAAAACTTTTTTTTTTAGTAAAATTGCTAACACATGAGGTGGGTTTGTTAGCTCTATGACATTCTGATTATGATGGAAACTAAGTGATGTACATGTGTACTTAACACATATAAGTGCATCTCCAGGGTGATGACAACCAAGACTAAACTTGGAGGGTTCTTGCTTTAACATGCAATTGATAGTAAACATTTAATGTGCAAAGTACATAACATAAGAGCCTCTACCACACACTAAGACACTTACAGGTTCATAGGTTCATACTAGGCTATCTGCCCTAGGGCATTTATAAGCCTAGCCAGAGGGTGTTTGGCTTTTGCCACCCATTTTAAATTAATTTTGCTATGCCCTTTTTCGAGGTTAGTATACTGTGCCTCTGTCTAACAGGAACACAGAAGTGATACCCGGGGTAAACCTACGATCTCCCATCCACTCATCAAGATTCCTCTTGAAGAGAGTCAATGAGGGACTCTGCCTAACCTGGACTGGGATTTTATTCCAGAGTGAAGTGAGCCTCTGGGTTATGAATCTGTCCCTCCAGCATGTCCTATTTATTTCAGTGCTGAGGTTCAAGTCTCCCGAGCGCGTAGCTCGATGGGATTTGGATTTTCTGAGGTGCAGCATGTCCATTAATTCCAGGTTGGACATGGCTTTATACGTCAGGCACAGATCGCCTCTGAGCAGGCGGTATGCCACTGAGTAGAGCTGGAGTTTCTTTAACCGGGCAGCATATGGCATCTGTTTGAGCCCTTTGATCCTCTTGGTGAGGTACTTTTGGGGTCTTTCCAGTTGCTGCAGGTGTCTGGTAAGGTACATCCCAAAAGGGGCATTGTACTCAATTATGGGCCTGATGAGGGATGAGTAAAGAGGCACGATGACCTCCCCGAACTAGATGTGAATCCCTTCATGATTGGGTGGGCTATATAAAATGTTTTTCTAACCACTTTAGCCACGTGGTTGTCAAATGAGAGATTGCTATCAACTTGGGTCCCCAGGTCCCCAATTACTACTTCTGTACTTAATGGATTACCACCTATGTGGTAATTTGTGGGCACTTTGTTTTTGCCAAAGTGGATGACTATACACTTTTTGGCGTTTAGCTTGAGGCCATGGCTCTGGCACCAGTTGTCTGTTTCTATGAGGCCCTTTTGGAGGATGTTTGTGTCGGCTGGAGAGTCGATTATGGTGCCCAGTTTGCGAACTTGGTCAGCCACAGTCCTTCCGTGTTGGCCTGTACCTCCGGGAAATATATACCGAACAAGAGAGGTCCCAGGACTGAGCCTTGTGGGATGCCACTTGTAACTGGTTTGGAGTCTGACATGGCTCCAGCAATTCTAACCATGTGGGTTCTGTCCTTGAGCCAGTTTGCAACCCATCTAGTGACATAGGGGTTTATATTTAAGCTGGTGAGCTTATCTATAATGCCCGAGTGGGGTATTGTATCGAAGGCTTTTGCAATGTCCAGGTAGGCTGTGTGGACCACCTTCCCCTAGTCAATGGCCTTGGTGACTGTTTCAAAGAAATCGACCAGGTTTAAGAGGCAGGATCTGCCGTTAAAGCTGAACTGGGTAGGATCCAGTGTCTGTAGGTCCCCAATATCTTTATTTATGAGGTCCATGATGATCCTTTCCATAGCTTTGCAGACCAAGCTAGTCAGGCTTATGGGGCGATAGTTTCCAGGATCCGTTGAGGGACCACTGTTGCTGTACGCCACTCTTTGGGTACATATCCTGTAGTAAGGCTGAGACTGAACAGTAGTTTTATGTTTGGGTTTAGCTCTTCTTGGAGTTCATGTAAAACACAGCCCGGGACACCGTCTGGTCCCATTGATGCTGTGTTTTTTGCTTTGGAGAGGGCGGCTCTTACCTGAGCATCTGAGATGTCAGGGGAGCAGCACTCTGCTGGGATAGATATTTGCCCTTTTGGTGGGGAGGGGGGGAGAAGTTTGCGATGAACCCGTCAGCTAGGATGTTGGCAATGTCTGTGGGTTTGGTGTATTTTTTGTCATTTTGGACTAATTCTGAGCATATCTGGGAATTCCCACCCAGGTTCCTAACATAACTAAAGAAAGCCTTGTGATTATCCTTAGTGTCCTGTGCAATTTTTCTCTCGAAGCTGGCCTTAGATGATTTTATGAGTGAACATAGTTTTTTGCTAATACTGATCAGAGATGCCTTCCCTTTTTGGGATTTTGCTCTATCATGTAGTAGCTTCCCCCTTCTATTGTATAGTTTGTTTATGGCTGGGGTCCACCAGACAGGATGTCTGCCTTTGGAGGATTGGGTCTTGGTTTTATTTGGGATTGCATGATCCATGCATTCCTGAAGGTGTTCACAGAATGTGTTTATAAAGGATTCTGCGGTCTGGGCCGTATTTTCCACAGTCCCGGGGGCTTTGAAGGATTCCACCTCAGTTTTGAGGAGTGTGAAATTTGCTTTAGAGAAGTTTTTCACTGTGGTTTTCTGGGCAGGGGGTGGGGTCGGGATGTGAATATCCAGTGAGATTAGTTTGTGGTCTGATCTGAGGGATACACTTCTGGTCTGGAGCAGAGTGTCCCCATGTTGGTGATCAGGTCCAGTATGTTTTCCCCTCTTGTGGGAGTGGTAACAAGTTGTTCCATAGCATTTGAGTTTATAAATTCTAGGAACCTTTGGGCTAGGGTGTTGGAGCTAGAGTAATGCTCCCAGTCTGTGTTTGGGTAGTTGAAGTCGCCCAATATAATGGTGTTTGGAGAGACCTTCATATTTTCTAGTGTTCTCAGGATGGCCGAGTGGGGTTCCTGGGTTTGGGAGGGTGGTCTGTAGCAGGCTATAAACTGGAAGGCAGTTTTACCCACTGTTAGTTGCACATGGATAGTCTCTGATGCTTCGTGCTGTGCCACCAACCTGGAGGTGTGGGTATCTTTGACGGATAATTATACTCCCCCTCCTTTTGTGGTTCGGTCCAAGTTTTGGGGCCAAAAAGCATGGTATGAGGTATAACCTGGTAGTGCTGGGGTGCTCTCGGGAGCCTTGAACCAGGTTTCTGTTATTGCACAGATAATGATGTTCTCCATAAGGAGAGTTCCGAGTCCGTGCATCTTGAGGTTTAGACTTCTGGCGTTGAGTAGCATTACTCTTAGTTTCTTATCCCTTGTGATACCTATGGAGGTGGGTTTGTCTTTTGAGCCTTGCCTAAAAAAGGCACTATGGGGGTAGCAAGAGCCTTTGCCAATATCCGAAAGCCCAGGGGTGACAGGTGCAAGCCGTCCCTAGCGAAGCATCGTGGCTTGTCGAATATGTCATCCCAGGCTGACAGGCATTGGATCCCCTTTGAATGACACCAATACTTAAGCCAATTGTTGAAATTGATCATCTTGTCTTCATATTGTGGCATCATTCTTGGTGAGGGTAAGATGCTACTCAAGATCAGGGTCATACCGGCCTGGGCTACATGCTCAGAGAGCTCCTCTAGGTCTCTTTTCATGTAGTCCAGGGAGGTACGTCTCAGGTCATTCATACCAGCATAGACAATGACTGAGTCATATTTGTACTTGCCTTGGAGTGACCTGAGTGTGTGTGTTATGTGGTGGATCCTAGCGCCCGACAGGCAGCTCACCGTGACCTTCTCCTTGTTCAGCCTGGTGAGCGGGACGTCAGTGTGCCTGACGATAGAATCACCTATTACAAGTGTATCAGGTGTGTTGTTTAGCCTTAAGGGCTGTGACTGTTCGGCACACTGGCTTTGTGAGCTATGTGTTGCACGTGTTTTGTTTTGGGGTAGTGGTTGCTTGGGTGTCTGCTTTGGAGGTCTCTGCTGCTTAGGCAGATTTTTATTTAGAGCCTTCGAGTATGGTTTTGTGTGTTTATGTGTTTGGTTTGCTGACGTGGTATGTCTATGTGAGACTGGAATTGTAGTGAGTGTGGTTTCCTTCTCCTCCTGACTGGTTACGCAAGTACTGAGTTGAGAGAGCTTAGCCTCCAGTTTGGCTATATGGTTGCATCTCTCACATGTGTTCGAATTTGTTGGGAGGACGAGAGGGTTGTCTGTATACATGAGGCAGTTGTAACATTGCCTCAAGATTCCCAGATTCACCAGCTGGACCGGAGAGGAGATGGACAACTGACCTTTGGACATGCTAGAATAGTATTGGGAATTCCTTTATAATTGAAAAAAAGGGCCAATGGGGAACAAGGTACTCAAGGGGAGTTTGTGAGGGTGTAGTGCTTTTAATTTTTTAATGTTGACTTAGTGAGCAAGTGCCAGGTAACTTAAATGCAATGAGTTACAGGTAACTTAAATGCAAAAACGACAAACAGTAACTTTCTTTCAAGTGAAACAAGGAAATAAGTACAGTAAGCAATGCAGACATCACTAGGGATCCACAGAAGCGCTGAAAAGCCGCGTTTTAGGTGGAATTAGCGTTTGGGAATTATTACTTATGATGATGACAGAAGATGGAAGTACATGAGTGATGAGCAATACAGGAGAGAATATTTTTTCACTAGTAAGTTGTCTAAATGGCAAAGTACAGTTTTGTACCTACCATAAATGTAGATGTCCGATAGGTATGCATCTGCAGTCATCACATATGGGTTGTCCTGCCTCAGGCAGCCCTTCGGTCGGCCGGATTCCAAAGTCTAGGTCTGGCCTCGGCTGATGTCGCACTTTCCCCGACGTCAGAGCGTCTGGGGTATAAAAGCATCAGCCAACGCCATCTTCCTCAGTTTTTCTTGCCCCAGATGCCAGGTGCCCTCTAGGAAGGCTAAATTTGGAGAAATGCAATAAAATTCCAAACATTTGCAAAAATATATACATGTATATACAAACAAATACACCATAATAGATTCCCCCAGCTAGCTAATAGAGGGGTAAGCACCCTAGGAATACCACAGAGGGGAAGGAGGGAGGGTAAACCTGACTGCAGATGCATACCTATCGGACATCTACATTTATGGTGGGTACAAAACTGTACTATGTCCTTCAAGGATGCATCTGCAGTCATCACATATGGGTAGAATACCATAGCCAATCTGGAGGAGGAGGTACTAAGTAAAGGATGGTGTAGTTAAGATACCCTGCAGGACTGCCGTAGCAAAACCTGCTCTGGATCTGGAGTATAAAGGTAAATTGTAATGCTTGGCAAATGTATGCACGGAGCTCCATGTAGCAGCTTCTAAAATGTCCTTGGTAGCCACCCCTCTTAGGAAGGCTGTGGTGGTGGCTGTGACTCTCGTGGAATGAGGTCTAATGTTAGCTGGCACAGTTTTTCCATGAAAGGAGTAACAAAAACGAATGCAATTTCCTATCCATTTTGAAATTGTTTGTTTGGAAATTGCTTTTCCTTGTGCCCCAGCAGCATATGCTACAAACAACTGGTCAGTCTTTCTGTAACTTTTAGTTCTGTCCAAGTAGTAGCGCAATTGTCTGTGTATGTCCAGGGTGTGCAGAAGTCTCTCCCCTTTATTTTGTGGTTGTGGGAAGAATGTAGGCAAGTGAATAGCTTGGTTCAAAGATACCCTGGATACCACCTTTGGCATAAATGTAGGATTGGTCCTCAAAAACTCTGTCCTGATGAAAGATAAGAAATGGCTGCACTGCCATTAAAGCTTGTAACTCAGATACTCTTCTTGCTGAGGTTATGGCCAGAAGGAAGGCAGTTTTCCAAGACAAAAACTGTAGATCTGCCGATGCTGCTGGTTCAAAGGGAGGAAGTGTTAGTTTTTCCAACACAAAGTTAAGGTCCCAAGTAGGTAGAGGTGGTTTCCTTGGAGGATTGATGTTTTTGATTCCTCTTAGAAACTGTCTTAGGAGAGGATGAGAGAAGACAGGTGGATTAACATTGTATTCTGCTGAGATTGCCGAGGCATGTATCTTAATGGAAGAGTAAGACAGGCCATTGTGGAACAATTCTGCCAAATATTCCAGTATATGTGCCATGTTCATCACTGTCACATCTAGGCCCTTTGTTGTGTTCCAAGTGTGAAATCTTTTCCATTTTGCTGAATATGCCTTCCTTGTGGAAGGCCGGCGAGCTTCCATAATAATATCCTTCACTCTCTGTGATAGGTTATCCTGAGGAGGAGTCATGGTATTCTCCAGGCAGTTAGCTGCAAGGTTTTCAGGTTGGAGTGCAGAGTCCTGAAATTGTGCTGCGTCAGTAGGAGTGGTCATAGGGGGAGAGGCCATGGTTTTGTCTGTGACATGCTCTTTAACAGTGGGTACCAGTGCTGTCTTGGCCAGTTTGGAGCTATCAGAATCACTCTGGGCTGCTCTGTCCTGATCTTCAGTAGGACCTTTGTCATTAATGGGAGAGGTGGGAAAGCATACACTGTTAGAGCTTTCCAGCTGAAAGAGAGAGCGTCCACTTTCCATGCTTCTGGGTGGTATGTCCTTGAGCAGAACTTCTTCAGTTGATGATTGTGGGGGGAAGCGAACAGATCTATTTCCGGCCTTCCCCATGATTGTGTGATGAGTAAGATGATGTCTGGGTGCAGCATCCATTCGTGTGCATCCATGGTAGTTCTGCTTAAGCTGTCTGCCAGTATATTGTCCTTCCCTGGCACAAACTGGGACTGTAGCTGTATGTTGAGTTTCAAGGAAAGTTCCCATAGATTCATTGCCAGTCTGCAAAGAGGGTAGGAATGGGTGCCTCCTTGCTTATGTACCACATAACCGTGGTGTTGTCTGTCCTTATGAGCAGGTGGCCTTGATGAAGGAAAGGTCTGAAGGCCTCGATTGTGAGTATCACTGCCAGCATCTCCTTTTGGTTTATGTGCATGCGCAGCTCTCTTTGTGACCATAGCCCTTGGATACATCTGCCCTCCATGTGTGCTCCCCAACCTTGGTCTGAAGCATCCGTGGTGATGGTTTGGTTGGCTCTTGGCTTGCTGAAGGGCAACCCGCTGTTTAACTGGCAGGCTTGAGCCCACCACAGAAATTCCTTTTGAAGGCATGGAATGAGTGGGATCAAAGTTTCTAAGCTGTGACTGTGCTGAGTCCATAAACTTCTTAGGTACCATTGTAATTTTCTCATATGCAGTCTTGCTTGCGGAATCAGAAGAATGCAAGATGCCATGTAACCCAGGGCCTTCAGGATTTTCCTTGCAGTCAGCTGAGTTTGTCTTGTCATATTCTTGAAGTAATCCAGTAGTTGTTTTTGTTTTTCTTCTGTGAGAAAGGCCATTTGGGTGGTTGTGTCTAGATCCGCACCCAGAAAAGTTATTCTTTGGGATGGAACCAGTCTTGATTTGTGGATGGTGACTGTATATCCCAAGGCCTGTAGCAGGTGGATGGCATAGTCAAGTCCTTTAACAAAGTTTGCTTGCTGTCCGCTTGTATAAGGCAGTCGTCCAGATATGGGTAGATTTGAATCCCCTGAAGTCTGCAGTGTGCAATTACTGATGCCAGGCATTTCGTGAATACTCTGGGCGCAGTAGATAAGCCAAAGGGCAATGCTGAGAATTGATAATGCTCTGACCCTGCAAGAAATCTGAGGTGTCTTCTGCAGCTTTGTTGAATAGGGACATGCAGGTATGCCTCCTTGAGGTCTAGAGTCACCAGCCAAGACCCCTTGCCCAACATGGGAAGGAGTTGCTGTAGAGTCAGCATTTTGAATTTTGGCACAATGAGGTAAGTATTCAGTGCGGACAAGTCGAGAATAGGCCTCCATTGATTTTCTTTTCTTGGAACAAGGAATAATCTGGAGGAAAATCATTGGCCTTGTTCTGAAAGAGTTATCTTTTCTATGGCTTTCATTTGCATTAAGTTGGTAATTTGCTTCAAAGCCTCTGCCCTCTGATTTGGTGGCAGGTCTGGCATGCCTTTTCTTTTTGGCAATGTGTGGAAATGGAACCTGTATCCTTTGTCTATTATTTGCAGTGTCCATGTGTCCCTTGTAATGCTGTGCCATTTTTTGAGAATAAAGAAAGCTTTCCGCCCAAAGGTGCTTCTAATTGAGCCCTGGTCGGCGGAGTCAAAATAAAGTCATTGAGTCTGTCCTGGTGTAGCAGTTGTAGTTCCTGCACTACCTCTCTGGTTGGGAGGCTGCCACTGATGGCCTCTGTAGGAGCCTCTAGCTTGCCCTCTACCTCTGGCATGCCTATTCCTGCCTCTCTGAGACCTGTCTGAGTCCGGAAAGGACCAATTCTTAGTAGGCCAATTTCTGCTGAATCTCGGTGGTTGGACTTGCAGAAAGTCTTTGACTGTTTGCACAGATTTTGCCTTTTCTTCAAATTTCTTTAAAACCTCTTGAGCCGTGGAACCAAATAATTTTTGCTTTTCCATAGCAGCATCCAAAAGCTTAGCTTTAACATGGTCTGGCAGAGATTGTTCCTTCAGCCAGGCATGCCTACGTATAACTGCACCTGTCATAGCTGACCTACATGAAGCTTCCAATGCATCATAACCACACTGCAAGAAATGGTTACTAACCTGCTGGGAGTTATGCACCAGATCCTGAAGGGATTTGCGATCAAGGGGTTCAGAAGAGGACAGTTTCTTATACAATTCATCTAACAAATACTCTTGGTACTGTATCATATGAAATCGACAATTTAATGCCCTCATGGAAAGAGTTGCAGAAGTATACACTTTCTTACCCCATCTCTCTAATGCTGTGGACTCCCTTTCAGAGGGTAGAGGATTTTTAGCAGTGGCAGCTGCAACCCCTTTTGGGCCCTGGGAAATAGTTTCTGGATCAGCAGAGTGGGCCTTGTACAGGTGTAGATGTGAGTCCGGGACCCTGTAGTACCTATCAGGTTTGGCAGGAGCTGGAGGGAGAGAGTCAGGGGCAGTACTAGCATCAGAGTACACATCATCAATGACATTCAAAACAGGAGGTATAGCTAAAGGCCTATGCTGAGGTAAATGTAAAAAGGTCCTTAATCTCTTCCTAGAATCAGAGAATTCCTGACCCTGCCATTGAAAATGTTCTCTCATAGAGTGTAATGTCTCTCCAAAGGAAAACTCTTTAGGAGGGGAGGCCGAGGGAATAGATTCTTCAGCATCAGAATCCTCGTAGGCCGAATAAGCCTCCGCCTAGTGGTCTGACAGAGCTGAGCCATCAGTGGACTCATCTGAGGACTGGGGATCAGAGGGCTCAACCCTGGGCCTTTTGTCCAGAGGTGGTTGAGAGACCCTGTCCAGATGAGGTTGGGAACCTCTAATTAATGAGATTAGATCCTCTGCTAGGCTAAGAATCTGAGAGGCAGAAGAAGGTCTCTGAGTGGAAACCTTGGGAGGCAAAGCTTTAGTAAGTTTAGCAGCTTTAGCCCTAGAAAAAGCCTTAATGGACATGGAAGCAGGGGGTCTGGCTGCACCACGTGCAGGAGTAGACTTGTCTAAAGGAATGGTGTCGGAAGGTTCCTGGACACCGGTTTCAGTAGGTAATTCAATAACCGACTCGGCCGGGGCCTCCGGGGCCGAGGTAGTCGGTTGTGCGGTTTCGGTAATAGGAAGTACCAAGGACTCTGTTTCAGCCAAGACCGAGACACTCGCGGTAGGCCTGACCGTGGTTTCAGCCGAAACCGCGGTCCGCGTGTGTCGGTCCTTGTCCTTCCGTTTAACTAAATGCAAAGTCGGAGTCTCCGACGGCATCTTATAAGCAAAACTAGCCCCAAAAAAGTCCTCTGCAAACTCCGACCGACGTCTAAGAGTTCGTCGGTTGAAGGAAGCACAGGCTGAACAGGCCGAGACGTCGTGGTCTGGGCCTAGGCAGGGGAGGCAGTAAGAGTGGAAATCCTTATGAGGTATTCGTTTCCCACAAGTTAAACAATTATTAACTTTATCTGACATCGGCTGAGGCAAGAAAGAGTCCCCAACGGGGTACTTAGCTTTTTCGAAGTCTTCGGTAGCTGAATCATAGGAGCTGGCCGACCGGCACTTGCGAACTGCTTCTGCTTCGGGCACCACGCGTCAAGAAAGACTGAGGAAGATGGCGTCGGCTGATGCTTTTATACCCCAGACGCTCTGACGTCGGGGAAAGTGCGACATCAGCCGAGGCCAGACCCAGACTTTGGAATCCCGCCGACCGAAGGGCTGCCTGAGGCAGGACAACCCATATGTGATGACTGCAGATGCATCCTTGAAGGACATCAGACCAGGCAATTTTCAATATGCTGCTGGAGAGAATACTGAAAAACTTTAAGGACTCCTTATGCAGGAGGGAATGACAGAACTATTTTTATGAAGAAAATCATATCTGACTAGATAAAAGTTTTTATAAAAAGTACAGTACAGCTTAGTAATTAAACCTGCCATAACAGTAGATGCTTTAACAGCTCACTGTTGTAGTAGCCTAAACTAGTTGGGTCCTGTCCCCTTCATGATCAGCCAGATTTCAAAGCTTTTGGCTACCTTCTACAAACTGTCTGGAGCGTGAAATGAGCTCTATAAAGACTGCAAATACATCAGTGCTTTTTTTGAGTAGAATTTCAGTCAACATTTTCAGGAAGGTTTTGATTACGAAATAAAGCCAAACTCAAAACTAACTCATAAGCAACAGTTCTTGAAAAGAAACAGTAGCATCAAGAGTCCATGTTAAAATATGCTAAGTGATCCAAGAAGCAGATTTTACACAGGTATTGATTGAGATTTTTTTAATACAGAACCAGAAGAATCAATTAACTTTTGCACATTCACACAAAAAATAGTAAAAAGTTTAGCATTAGATGAAGACTGTTAAGAATCCTGAGTGTAAAGGTACTGGAAGAATAAATTTTCTTCCCCTAACTTAACAATTTTCCCACCCTTGACAAAGAGAATAATCCACAAACCAAAAGGCAGCTGGTTCACCCAGGCTAACACTGTGCTGAAAAGCAAATAAACTGTCTGTGCAATCCAGTAATAAAAAGTTCTTTTGAAATCCAGAATTTAATGAAAAGAATGAAATAAAACAAAATAAGAACGAAAATTATTAATCATTAAATTCTGGATTTTAACAGAACTTTTATTACTGGATTGCACAGACAGTTAATTTGCTTTTCAGCACAGTGTTAGCCTGGGTGAACCAGTTGTCTTTTGGTTTGTGGATTATTTATTGGACAGTTCACCGCAGCAAAGGGAATATCTCTTCATTTTTTTGACAAAGGGAATGGGGGATAGCAACAGCAATCTGTTTTACAGACGCAGTTTTAAATAGAGAAATCACTGCTGGGTCTTGCTTTAGGATAAGAAAACAAATACTTATGAGTCTACCCTGTAAAACCTGACAGACTTGCTAGGAACAGAAGACTATCACGTCAATTAGAAGAAGCAAGAAAAAAAGCATTCGCCAAAGCAAACTGCACAAGAGGAATGTCTGCAGTATCAGGCATATCCAACTGTAACAAAGCAAAACACACTGAGCCACAGGGAACAGGAATTTTGTTCCATTTCCATTAGAACACACGTTTATTCTGGTTAAATTCAGAAAATATAAATCTTCAAATTGGAAATCTAAAAGTATATTTTTACCTGAATTAGAATACACACACAGCTATCATATAATATAAATATAGAGCTGGAGCAAAAGAGGTCAGTGCCAATGAGGCAGACTTGTGCTCCGAAGATAGCTCTGGCACTTTAGGCTTAACAGATTTGCCCTGGTCACCAGTTGGTGAAGAGGGAACAGAGTGGGACCTTTTCTTATGTTTGCTTGCAGGGGGATGAGACCTTCATCGCAGAAAGGGCCTCTGAAAAGGGCAACTTAAGTAGGCCCTTCAGAATCAACTTATTCTTGCGCTTGTTCAAGGTGCGCTGACTGAAACTTTGACAAATCACACAGGGGGTTGCACCAAAAAATGGGACATCCCAAATAAACACAATCATCATGGGAGTCACTATTAGGAAGTTTACCCTTCCATGAGGCACAATGTTTAAAATCCGATGTGCCCTTTTTATCAGACATCATGAAATTTGCACACAACAATCCAGGTAGAACACTAGAGAAAAATTTCAAACTATTTCTATGTCTTTAAACTATCTAAATATACACTAAATCTATGAAATATGTCAAAAAACACACTAGTTATTTAAGGGAAAAAGCGAAGAAATACCAACAATGGTATTCAAGAAATAACACAAAGGTAGGGAGAAAAGGCTTTACCACCAATGGTACTTAAAAAGTTTACCAAACGGGTAGAAACAAAGTGAAAAGTCTAAATATAGCTGTAAGATTATAGAAATATCAAAATAAACCACAAGCGAAAGGAAAAAAATACAAAATATCCTGAGAGATAGAATAGTTGTGTAAAATCTTACCATAACCATAGATGTCCTTCTCTTCCATGTTGCAATATTCTAGTTGTGGGATTTCCTGCCCTAAGGCAACTTGGACATTGGCTCCTATACAAAAGCTTCATATTGGCTGTTGCAGGTGTGCGATGGATGTCAAATGTAAGGCCATAAACCAGGGGCCTTAAATGTGACGTCTGCACGCATAATCCTCAGAACTTGAAGGCCAGTAGACAGAGAATAAGGCCCAGCAGGAGGAATGCCAGTGGTTTTCAGGTGTGTGACCTGGTGCCCTACTGTAGTATGGGTAAGGCCAGGTAAAGGAAAATGACTTGGGGGAACTGGTGGATGGGAAGGAATACCGCAACATGGAAGAGAAGACATCTATGGTTATGGTACGATTTTACACAACTATTCTATGTCCTTCTATGCTTATGTTGCAGTATTCAAGCTGTGGTACGCTCCCACAACTAATGTGGATGAGGGGGTATTGGTAGTTAGAGGATTCTACAAATCCCTGCAGGATTGCCCTGGTGAATCCTGCCTGAGGAGCTCTGGAAACTTGGCCATGTTTGCAATGTTAGGTGAAAGTTTGGATAGTGGCCCATATGGCTGTTTCCATAATGGATGCAGTGTCTAGATCTTTCATGAAGGCCCTGGAGCCGGACACAGCTCTAGTGGAATGGGGCTTCACTCCCACTGGAGGTTCCTTTCCATGGTGGGAGTAACAAGAGGCAAATAGTTTTGCTGATCCAGCATGCAATGCTTTGCTTGGAGACTGCCTTGCCCAGGGCTCTGTGGTGAAAGGAGACAAAGAGCTGGTTAGTTTTCCTAATGGTTTTGGTTTTGTTCAGGTAGAACCTTAGTTGCCTGTGCACGTCCAAGAAGTGCAAAATCCTCTCCCCTTCATTAGTGGGGGAGGGAAAGAAAGTGGGTAGATGGATAGATTGGTTTAGAGACAAGTCATTGACCATCTTGGGCATAGAGGGTTTGGTCCGCAAGGTTACTCTGTCTTTGTGGAAGATGGTGTAGGGGGGACAGACCATTAAGGCTTGCAACTCTG
The DNA here is from genome assembly GCF_019279795.1 of Protopterus annectens. Taxonomy (NCBI): domain Eukaryota; kingdom Metazoa; phylum Chordata; order Ceratodontiformes; family Protopteridae; genus Protopterus; species Protopterus annectens. Next base: position 791,366,321 of record NC_056747.1, read on the forward strand.
ACACCTTTCTGGCTGAAGTGATAGCCACCAGAAGGACCATCTTCCATGTACACATCTGTAGGGAAGAGGACCGAGCCGGTTCATAAGTATGCTGGGTTAGTTTCTCGAAGATGTAGTTAAGGTCCCAGCATGGAGGGATAGGTTTATTTGGTGGTCTCATGTGTAAGACCCCTTTAAGGAAGAGCTTTACGTCAAGCCTGGCTAGAAAAGGGGGGGGAGGGGCAAGGGGCAGGCAGGCTGATACAGCAGAAAGGTGTACTTTTACAGAAGAATAAGAGTTTCCACTTTTAATCAACTGACACACACAAGACAGAACCAGGGGGACCTCAGCAGAGCAAGAGTCCCTTCCCTTGCGCAGACACCATTTTGTAAATCTTTCCCATTTAGCCAGTTAAGATTCTCTGGTGGTAGATTTCCTTTCCTCCTTTAGGACAGAAAGCACGTCCTCTGAGTAATGGTGTCTGAAGGGGATCAAAAGTCTATCACCCACAGAATCAGGGATAACATCTGTAAGCGTGGGTGTAGGAGAGTTCCTTTGTCTTGTGTCAGTAGGTCCATCTTGTAGGGTAACTTGAAGTGAATTGCTATTGGCTAGCTTGTGAAGTAGGGGGAACCAGTGCTGCCTTGGCCAGTAGAAAGTCACTAACAAGACTTTTGGTTTGTCCTTCTGTATTTTCAGGAGGACTTTCTGAATCAGTGGGAATGGGGGAGGGGGGGGGCTAATGTAACTTTTCCTCCCAAGAGATGCTGAAAGCGTCCACTCTCCATGTTAGAGAGGAGTAGGTTTTTGAGCAGAATGTCTGCAGTTGCCTGTTCTGGGGGGAGGCAAACAGGTCTATTTGTGGAGCACCCCACCAGTAGACTATGTCTAGGAAGACCTCCCTGTTCAGCATCAATTCGTGCTGTGGTGAGGACGTCCTGCTCAAGAGATCTGCTCGGTGGTTGTCCTGTTAGGGGATGTAGGTCACCTGCAGGACTAAGTTGTGGCAAGAGGCTAGGTCTATATCAGCAAGGTTAGTCTGCACAGCTGATGGGCCTTTGTTCCTCCCTGTTTGTTGATGTACCACATAACCGTGGTGCTGTTGGTCACTATCAGGAGTACACCTGGAACAAGAAGGGGAATAAAGGTTTTTAGAGCTAAGAAGACTGTTGTCATTTCCCTGATATTGATGTGCTTAGCCTGTAGAGAGGGATGCCACTTTTCTTGAGTCCTGTAGGAAGCCAGAGTTGCTCCCCAGCCTGAATCTGAGGCATCTGTATGCATTGTTTGGGATGGTGTGGGGGGGTTGTAGTGGGAGCCCCAGGTTCAGCTGGACTTGCTGGATCCAGCAGTTGATTTATGTCTTTAGACAGGAAAGGAGGGGAATGACTTGCTCTACATGATGTAAGTGTTGGGACCAGATGCTTTTGAGGTACCACTGTAGCTTGTGCATGTGCATTCTTGCCAGTGGTAGCATGGGGATGGTAGTTGCCATTAAACCCAGAAGACGGAGAAATTGCCTTGCAGTCACCTTCTGGGCTAGTATGGATTCCTAGAAGTGGGAAGTCAGGGAAAGAACCTTGTCCTGTGGGAGAAAGGCCTTCATTGTCTGTTTCGATTCTGCATTCTAGGAAAATCTTGCCCTGGTCTGGGATCAGGGAGGATTTGGTAAGGTTGATGGTGAACCCTAGATTCTGCAGAAGGGACATGGTGAAGTGTAGGTGGCCTTAAGAGAGTATTTCTGGACTCTGCCAGTATCAGGATGTCATCCAGATAAGGGTAACTCTGGATTCCCGGAGTTCTGCAGAAGGCAACTGCTGGGGCTAGGTACTTTGTAAAGACTTGGGGGGCTGTGGATAAACCAAAGTGCAAGGCATTCAATTTTAAATAAGAGGAAGGTCCAGAGAAACGTAGGAATTGCCTGTGGGAATTCCTGATGGGTATGTGTAGGTAGGCCTCCTTAAGGCCCAGGGTGGCCATGAAAGCCTTGGCTGGAATTAGAGGCAGCAGGGTGGGGAGAGAAAGCATTCTGAAGGAGGGTACCTGACGGTGAAGATTTAGGCAGGACAGGTCCAAGATGGGTCTCCAGGGCTCATCTTTTTTGGGGACCAGGAAGAGACGGGAGTAGAAACCCTTTCCTTCTTGCCCTGAGGGGACAGGTTCTATGGTGCCTAGCTTTAGAAGGTCTGCCAGAACTTGTGGCATGAGATAGGCCTGGGTTTTTGGGGGGAATGGAATGCCTTTCCTGGGTGTTTTTTCCTTCCAGGACAGGAAGTACCCTTTCTGGATAATGGTTAAGACCCATTGGTCTGTGGTGATGGTTTGCCAAAGGGGAAGACAGTGGGAAAGGTGTGCTGAGAGGGGTAGGTGGGCAAGGCAGTCATGCATTACTGGGGCTTCCTCTGCCCCGAAAGGATTGTCTGGGTTGATGAGGTAGAGCAGAAGGTCTGGACATGGTGGGTCTTCTAGCCCCTCTTCCAGATCTGGAAGAGGTGGCAGAAGTCTGAGGATTACACCTCACAAAGGTGGCTTTTGCAGGGTAGTTCCTGTAATACTTCGGAATGGGAGACACCAAAAGATGCTTAATGTCCTGTAATTCTTTACTTTTTTCCTGCAGATTCTTAAAGAGGTCTGCAGATTGTTTACCAAAAAGAACATTGTGGTCCAGTGGGGCGTCCAAGATTTTGAACTTTAAATCCTCTGGTACGTTCTAAAGTCTTAGCCATGAATACCTCCTGAGGACAGAAGCAGATGCTGGAGATCTGGCAGATGCTTCTGCAGCATCGTAGTTGCATCTGATGGAATGCCTGGCTACCTGTTGGGCCAAGGACAGCTTGGAGGTAATGTCAGATGCCAGCATGGAGGAGGCTTGAGAAACTAAGTCTAGAGCGTACTTAGTCATGTGGGTCTGATATTTTATGGCTCTGAAAGCCAAAGTGGAAGATGTGTATACCTTCTTTCCCATCCTATCCATATACTTGCTATCTTTATCTGTGGGTAAGAGGGAGGCAGAAGGAAGCAGTCTAGATTGCTTATCTGCAATGGTGGCAATCACAGCTGGATCCACCAAGGGTGGTTTAACCAGGAATTTCTGGACCTCTAGTACTTTACAGAAGTGGTCAGGGCACTTAGGGGCCGGAGGCTGTGAGTCTGGATCCTTAGAAGCAGAGTTGAAGGCATCCAAGTAAATAGGTAGAACCAGAGGAACCGCCGAAGGGGAGGGTGATTCTACGTGCAGAAGCTCAAAATACCTGTTTTGGCTGTTAGTCATTTGGGACGCATCCCATTTCAAGTAATCCTTCATCTTGGTGATGGTCTCACCAAATGTAATATCCTCGGAAGGAGAATCCCCCTCCATAGATTCTTCATCAGGAGAGTAATATTCCTGGAGGGAAGCAATCCAGGATGCATATGAAATGGAATCCTCTGAGGAAGAGAAGGAAGAATCATGCTCTTCCTGCCTGACTTGAGAGGTCATGCGTGGGAGGGAAGAAGCAGAAACAGGCCTAGGGCTCAATAAAGGCAGAGTGGAGGGAGCTGAGGCTGAAGGCCTGAGGGCCATAAAGGCCTGCATGAGAGGAGGTGAAAGCCTGCTAGTCTGGTATGGCTTCTGTAGAGGAGGAGGTATGCTTAGTTTTCTGCTTCTTTTTGGCCGGGGTGGAAGTAGGGAGAGGCCTGGCGTCGGGTTTGGAGATTAACACATCCGAAGTCTGTTTCCTGGTCAGGGTACCACCGTAACTGCTTCGGCATCAATGGTAGTCATTGCCTGGTCAGCTGTGAGGACGTGCCGATAGTCAGCTGTGCAACGTCTTCCTTAAGGCACGTCATTGCATTCAATGGATCTGCCGAGTGTGCCTCAACCCCTAGATCGGCAGTTGGTGGGGCGTTGGGAAGCAGAGCGGCAGGCAAGGAAGGCCTAGGAATCTTGGCCTTCTTGCACTGCGGTTTGGGTGTGGTCTCTGATGCAGGATCCATTCTAAGGGCTAACCGCTTAAGGCGCTGGTTTTCAAGATAGAAGTTTAAAGTGGCCAGGCAGCTGTGAAGGGTCTTCGTCACGAGATTGAGATTGACAAATTGTGCAGTAGGAGTGATCGTGTTCCTGGCCTAAGCAAAAAAAAAAAATACACCTATCATGGGTAACTTTATGGGGTATCTGGCACCTGCACTGGCACTTTCCCTTTTTACCTGACATTAGCTAATGACTACAACCACCAAGCCTAAGCAATAACAATCGGCAAAATAAGAAAAATAGAAACCAAACGGGTTACTTATCTTTAAGATGCAACGTCTATGAAGACGCGATTGTACGATGCAAAGGTGGACTGCGGCTGAAATGTTCTGAGGATTGTGTGTGCAGACGTCACATTTAAGGCCCCTGGTTTATGATATGTGTGACATCCAATGCACAATGCAACAGCCAAGATGAAGCTTTTGTATAGGAGCCAATGTATGAGTCGCCTGAGGGCAGGAAATCCCACAACTAGAATACTGCAACGTAAGAATAGCAGGACATCAAACAGTTTTCACTTAGCTGAGAGCTCTGCTGAAATGTGACTTTACGGCTATGCGGCAAACGAGATCTGTGGTAACAAGGAGAAGGGCACTTTGGGTAGAAGCTTAGCACGAGAGTTTTTGGCTGGCACGAGCTTGGTATTAGACCGACTCAGTTCTGAGGGCTTGGAACCAAACCCCATCAGTGATGAAAGGAAAGAAGATTAACAACATCAGATCAAAAAGTTGCACAGATTTCTGAATAACCTTTGTTTTATTCAAATAATATATGAGCTACCTATGCAGGTCCAAAGTGTGGAGAACCTTCTCACAGGCAAACTGCGGAGAAGGAAAAGGAAGTTGAACAGAATTGGTTAAGGGACAACTCATTAACCATCTTGGGCATAAAAGGAGGATTAGTACAAAGAGACACCCTGTCTCTGTGAAAAATCATAAAAGGAGGAATGGCCATGAGAGACTGAAGCTCAAGAAACATTCTTAGCAGAAGCAATGGCAAACGGCTGAATAGGATTACAAGTACAAAGCTGCAAGGAAGCTGAATTTACAGGTTTTAAAGGAGCCAGGGTCAATTTCTCAAGAACAAAACTGAAGTCCCAACAAGGAGGAATAGGAACTCTCTCTCAGGGGCCTAATATGAAGGATGTCTTTAAGAAATTGCTTGGCCCCAAACTGAGAGGCCAAAGGAGAGTTCAAGGGCAGACGAGAGGAGTTTGCTGACAGATGAGCTTTAACTGAAGAATATATGCCAAGCCATCATGGAACACTTCACACAACAGAAACAAAGGAATCTCTACTGAGAAGGGAACCAGATGGAGAGATGTGCCAAAAAGAAAATCTTTTCCATTTAAACACATATAATTTTCTGTTAGTGGGTTTCTTGGCATCCTGTAGAACCTGAAGCACATCCTTAAAAAAGAGGAGCCTAAGGGGATCATAACTCTATCAACCACAGTGTCATTTGAAGAGTGGACAGGTGAGGATGGATACAAGATCCCTTGTCTTGTGTAAGATCCACTCAGTGAGGTAACTTGTGGCGACTGCCCCAGGCCAGAAGAAAAAGAAGGGGAACCAGTGCTGTCTGGGCCAAAAGGGAGTCACCAACAAGATTTTGGGAGAGTCTTGTTTGATCTTGTGCAGAACTCTTAATGGAAGAGGATGGAGAAAAAAGGCATACAGAAACATTTCCTTCCAAGAAAATGACAGTGTGTCCACTTTCCAATCCAGAACACTTGATAATCTCAAACAGAATAGAGGCAGCTGTCTGTTCGAAGGGGAGGCAAAAAGAACTAACCCAGGAATACCCTACAGACTGACTATATCCAGAAACACTTCTCTGTGAAGCATGCATTCAAGAGCCTGTGTTCTGGAACTCCTCAGTCTGCCACTAGACTGTACTCCGAAGGAATGTAAACTACCTAAAGTCACCTGATAACTGACAGCCAGATTCCCAGACCAGAAGAGCCAGTCTGCAAAGGAGACAAGACCTCGTACCACCAACTGCTGATATACCATGGTGGTACATTGCCCATGAATATTTTAGGGGGCTGGGGAGAAAAAAGGAATGAAAGGCCTGTAAGAGCCTGAAAAGTAGCCCTCCTTTACGTTGATATGGTCTAACCTCTGATGAGACCACCAAAGGCCCTGAGGTGTCAGAGGGCCACAAGATGGAACCCACTCTAGGTATGACGTATCCAGGAATAGTTATTGTGAAGGAAATGAAGCATAAAGGAGCAGTCCAGGATTGAGAGAAGTCTGTCGAATCCACCACTGGAGCTAGAGTTTAACACAAGGAATTACAGAAACAGGGAACTCAACAGGGTGACAATATAGAATCCACACCAATCTGGGGTACCACTAACGCATCCTCATATAGAGACTGGCAACAGGAAGCATCCGAATGGTGGAGGCCATAAACCCTAGAGTCCTGAGAATTTCCCTCGCCATGATGGAGGACAGAGGAAGAACAGATTGGAAGAAGGGTGTGTCAGAGACAGAACTTTGTGATCAGGAAGTCAGGTCAACATGGGAATGGTCTGAATCCTGCAACTAAGAAAAATACTATCCTGGGAAGGTGTAAGCATGGACTTCTTGAGATTCATGAACTCCAGACTTTGTAAAAGAAGAGTGGTAAAATGAAGATCTTGCAGAAGACTGCTGGGAGAAGGACCCTAAATGAAGGAATAACTGTATCTCCTGAAGCCTGCAAAAGGCAATGATAAGAGTTAAGTATTTGGTGAATACCCTTGGGGTAGCAGAAAGGCCAAACAGCAAAACAGAAAACTGAAAATGAGAGGAAGAAACAGAGAAAATTAAAACTTTTCTGACAGAGGGTGAACAGGAATAAGATGACAGGCATCCATTGACCATGAAGGCCTAGGAGAGAAGAGGAGGAAACAAAGCCTGAAGAGACAGCATCCTGAAAGAAGAGACCTTGAGAAAAGTGTTGAGAGAGAATTAGTCTCAAAGTCCCCTCCTTTCAAGGAACCATACACTCTGGAGTAAAAACACATTCCCATTTTTGGGTGCCCTGATCCAAAAAGGACTGCAAAACCACTGGGAAAGGAAAGCTGGTCTGGAGGAGGCTGTGGAATGCCTGAAAAGGGGGGGGGGGAGATACCCCTGACAAATAATAGACAGCACCCAAGAGTCTGAGATTATCTGTTGCCAATTCTGAAGACAGAGAAAGGTCAAGACACAAGGGGACCCGGCCAAGGGAAGTGGCGGCAAACTGTCAAATAGAAACAGACTTGTCCTGAAAAGAAGGTTTCTGAGATGTAGGAGTCTGAGAGGGCTTACAAGGAGGAATACACCTGGACCCCTTCTTACCTTTGGGATATTGAAAAGCGTCTTCAAAGGCAGATTTAGAAGGGTAATTCCTATGAAATTTGGGTAAGGGGAGAAAAAATATGCTCGAGTTCCTGCATGGTTTTCCCCTTATCCTGGTGGGACTTATCTGGTCAGCAGCAGCAATCCCAAAAATATTGTTATCATCCAGAGGACCATCAGAAGTTTGACTTCATCATCATCAAGCAAGGCCTGAAGACGAAGCCAAGAATACTGCCTCATCACAGAACCAAAAGCAGAAGCCCTGGAAGAGGCATCAGCAGCACTGCAACTGCATTTTATGGAGTGACGAGCTACCTGGGAAGTAGACTCAAGTAGGTAAAGAGCTGAAGCCTTCTCCTCTGAATCAGGCAGTTCAGATATAAATTAGCTACCGGACAAAGGACAGCTAAGACATAACCGCTCATATGGGTTTGGTAATTAACAGCCAAATACCAGGTGGCAGCAGTATACATGTTTTCACCAAACCTTTCCATAGCTCTGCTATCCTTATCAGCAGGAAAGAGCTTAGAAGAAGATAAAAATTAGAAAGCTCATCAGTTGACACAAACCATGGAATGGTCAGCAGGACACGTTTAAAAATTTGCAGTCCTCTAGCACCTTGTAGAACCTAGCAGGTTTCTTAGGGGGCCAGTAGCTACTGACAACAGAGGTGGTGTCAAAGTGCAGCCAACACAGAAGGAATAGCAGACAGCTTTGCAAACTTAATTTGTAGAAGCTTTTAGCATCTTTTTTGGATGTCAGAGACTTGGGAGCAATCCCGATTAAAGTACTCCATCATACAAGCAATAGTATCACCAAAAGATAATTCTTCCAAGGGGAAGACTGGCTCAAAGAATCCTCTTCATCTGAGCCATAGTCTAGAGAAGGAATATGACACTAGTATGCAAACACAATACCTTAGAGAGAGAAAAATATAAGTTTTCCTCATATAAAATTTTTTTAGTGTGGAAAGCCTTCCCCACTGAGTGCTTATCTGCTCAGTCTTGAAGACTGCTGGCTAACACAGTTTTACGTGGCCCACCAAGGAACTGCTCTTTGGATGCAAAAAGAATTTATAGAGATTTGCTGTCTTTTTATGGCTCTCTCCTCATACTTCAGAGAAAATGTATGGAAAGTACCCAAAAGCTTTGAAAGCTGGCCAGTCACAAAGAGGTAAGGACTCAGCTTAAGCTACTTCAACAGTGAACACTGAACAGATCTGAGTGGATTTATACAGAAGTGATTATTTTGAAGGATATGAGAAATGTGTACTGATTTATGCACGTGCTGATAAAGTCAAACGTTTGAATTAAATTATTCAGTGATTTTACTGGATTTAAACATGACATATTTGTAAGGTGTATCTATCTGTAAAAAGGATGACAAAGATTTTTCCCTTAAAAATTGAGTGCTCTCTGCTTCTGAGTGTTCATGTTGAAGCAGTGATCACTGGGTAAGCCTTTACTACATCATGTTCCCTTTTCTCCTGGCAAAAGGACAGCTATGGACAGTTCTGCCTGGTGTTTTAACAGCCAATGCAACTTCCTAAAACATTTGAATTTCAGTGGAACTTATGCAGAAACATTCTAACACATTAGGGCTGATATCCACACTGTAAAGACAGCATGGAATCAGGCATATCATCTTTGCTTGGTGCAAAAACTACAATAGCATAAGCTGACAGGGGTCACTCCCAATTTCCCAATCTATGACACAAAAGCTAGAAGAACTATGGAAAGATGCTCTCAAAGAACACTGCCAGCTGATACCCAATGCAGAGGGGCTCCTTGGATTAAGCTCTTCCATATACCTTCCCTAGGAGGCAAAGAATCGTTTACATTTATTTCATTTGGAGAGACATGGCAAAGTATCACTTTGTATGTTTTGCTTTTTTTTTTTGGTTAGTGGTGGCTTTTTTTATTTCTCCCTGCTGCTTGTAGACCATCAGCTCCTCCCTCTGCTAGCTGGCCCATTCATACCATTTTTAGCAGGAATAAGAGCCAACTGACTGAAGAGTCATTTGGGTAGCCACAGGGGGTGGGGTGGGGGATTAGACAAGTCTAAGCCACAGGAGATGGGTAGTTTAGGATTTTACTTAATCAATTTTTCCCTTAGAACTAGTCAAACTCTCAAATAAAGCACTCAAACTTTCCTTTAACAACCCAGCACTTGCTCCAAGCTCTCAGTAAGCACTAAAACGCTAACACTACACCTCCCCCCTTTACTATACAGTAGTACAAGGCTCCCTATTCGTCCCTACCGAACAATCAGTAAGCCAGTTCATTTACCCATACAGGCATGCCCAAAGGGCAGTTTCAGGTATACTCTCCAGTCCAGCTGGTGAATCTGGGAATCTTGAGGCAATGTTACAATTGCCTCATGTACACAGACAACCCTCTCCTCCTTCCAACAAACACAAATGTGAGAGATGCAACTATACAGCCAGACTGGAGGCCAAGCTCTCTCAACTCAAGGCTGGAACAGCCAGTCAGGAGGAGAAAGGAAACACTTGCACCACACTTCCAGTCTCACATACAGCAGTCATACATGCACCAGCAAACAACACACATAAATGCACAAAAACATACTCAGAGGCTCTAAATAAAAATCTGCCTAAGCAGCAAAGACCTCCAAAGCAGACATCCAAGCAACCTCCACCCTCAAACCACCACATATCACATACTTCACAAAGTCAGTGTGCCACACAACCACAGCCCTTAAGGCATAACAGCACACCCAATACACTAGTAATAGGTGACTCTATTGTTAGGCACACTGACGTTCCACTCACTAGACTGAACAAGGAGAAGGTTACTGTAAGCTGCCTGTCGGGTGCCAGGATCCGCCACATAACACAATCACTCAGGTCACTTCAAGACAAGTACAAATATGACTCTGTCATTGTACATGTTGGTGTGAACGAACTGAGACGCACCTCCTTGGACTACATGGAGAGAGACAGAGGAGCTCTCTGATCATGTAGCCCAGGCCGATATGACCCTGAGTAGCATCTTGCCCTCACCAAGAATGATGCCACAGTACAAGGAAAAATGATCAGTTTTAACAATTGGCTAAGCTACTGGTGTTGTTCCAAGGGGATCCAGTGTCTGTCAGCCTGGGATGACATGCTTGACAAGCCACGCTGCTTCGCCAGAGACTGCTTGCACCTGTCGCCCTTAGGCTTTCGAATACTAGCCACGGCTCTTGCCACCCCCATAGTGCCTTTTTTAGGCAAGGCTCAAAAGACAAACCCACCTCCATAAACAACACAAGTAACCAAAAACTGAGGGTAATACTACTCAATGCCAGAAGTCTAAAAGTACAGTTTTGTACCAACCATAAATGTAGATGTTCGAGTGCTCATACAGCTGCAGTCATTACAGATGGGTTATCCTGCCGTCAGGCGGGTCCTCGGTCAGCCGAATTCCAAAGTCTAGGTCCGGGGTCGGTTGTCATCGCTTCTTCCCTGACGTCAGTGCGGCAGGGGTACAAAAGAGGCAGCCAACGCCATTTTCTTCAGTTTTTCTTGCCCCAGATGTCAGGTGCCCCCAGAAGGAAGGCAAAACAAAGTTATGCAAACATGTGAAATAGAATAATCAAAAAACAGTAGTTGCAAGCAAATACACCATAAGAGAATACCCCAAAAAGGTTGTATGATAAGGTGTTTGTCATAAGGCCTGTCCTGAGAGGGGACGGAGGGGGGTAACCTGGACTGCAGCTGTATGAGCACTCGAACATCTACATTTATGGTAAGTACAAAACTGTACTATGTTCATCGTGCATACAGCTGCAGTCATTACAGATGGAAGAATCCCAAAGCTAAGTAAGGGTGGTAGGCACTAAGTGGAACTAGGAGGAGCGAGGATGCCCTGCAAGACTGCTGTGGCAAAACCCGCTCTAGATTTAGAGTATAGTGGAAGGTGATAGTGCTTTGAGTAAGTGCGCACTGAACTCCAAGTGGCTGCTTCCAAAATGTCCTTGGTAGGTACCCCCCTGAGGAAAGCTGCAGAGGTAGCTGTGGCCCTGGTGGAGTGGGATCTGATGCATGTAGGCACAGTTTTTCCATGAAGAGAGTAACAAAAGCGTATGCAGTGGGCTATCCATTTTGAAATTGTCTGTTTGGAAATAGCCTTTCCTTGAGCACCTGTAGCATAGGTCACAGACAGTTGCTCGGATTTCCTGAATGGCTTTGTCCTGTCCAAATAATAACGAAGTTGTCTGTGAATGTCCAAGGAATGTAGTAGTCTTTCCCCTTTGTTTTGGGGATTTGGATAAAAAGGTAGGTAAGTGGATAGTCTGATTCAAAGCTACACTGGTTACTACCTTTGGCATAAAGGTAGGGTTGGTTCGTAAGAAAACTCTGTCCTGATGAAAAATTATGAATGGTTGCACAGCCATGAGGGCCTGTAGCTCCGAAACCCTGCATGCTGAGGTGATAGCCAGTAGAAAGGCTGTTTTCCATGACAAGTATTGTAGTTCTGTTGAAGAAGCTGGCTCAAAGGGAGGAAGGGTCAGCTTTTCCAATACAAAGTTGAGGTCCCAAGCAGGGACTGGTGGTTTCCTTGGGGGTTTTATATTTTTTGCCCCTCTGAGGAACTGCCTTAAGAGAGGATGTGAGAATAAAGGAGGATCTGTGTTGTATTGTGCAGAAATGGCTGAAGAGTGGATCTTGATGGAGGAGAAGGAAAGTCCACTGTTTAGCATCTCAGTTAGGTACTGTAAAATTTGAGGTATATTTATTACCCAAGGATTCTGGCCCTTTTCTTGATTCCAGGCACAAAAACGTTTCCATTTGGCGGAATAGGCTTTTCTAGTAGAAGGTCTTCTGGCCTCCAAGATGACATCCTGCACCTCCTTGGAGAGGAGACTGTTGGGAAAAAAAGGAATTCTCCATGCAGCTAGATTTAGGGTTTTGAGCTGGCTGTGAAGGGTTTTGTAGTTGTGCTGGGACAACAGAAGGGGGACCAGAGGTAGGATCCATGGTGGGGAATAGGTCAGGCTCTTCAGGAGCGGATACCAGTGTTGTCTTGGCCAGTCTGGAGCAATGAGAATCATTTGCGGCCTCTCTGCTCTGGCTTTTAATAGAACTTTGGGCAGCAGAGACAGAGGCAGGAAGGCATAAACTGTCAATGTTGTCCAATTGAAAGAGACAGCGTCCACTTTCCAGGCCTGTGGATGATAGGTCCTTGAACAAAACTTTTTCAACTGGTAATTTCTGTGGGTAGCAAAGAGATCTATGTCTGGCTGTCCCCATGCCTGAGTTATCTTTGTGAAAACTTGAGGATGCAATTTCCATTCGTGTGGATCTGTCATATTTCTGCTTAGGTTGTCTGCCAGTGTGTTTTCCTTCCCTGGCAGGAATTGTGCCTGTAGTTGGATTTGCAATTCCAGTGCTGTGTTCCATAGGGTCATGAATGAGTTCCTCCCTGTTTGTTTATGTACCACATCACTGTGGTGTTGTCTGTCCTTATCAATAGCTGGCCTGGATGCAGTAGGTCTTTGAAGGTCATAATAGCATTTTGCACGGCTAGCATTTACTTTTGGTTGATGTGTAGGTGCTTCTCTTTTTGGGACCATTTTCCCTGAATGTACTGATCTGTCATGTGTGCTCCCCAGGCGTAGTCTGAGGCGTCTGTTGTGATGATTTGAGTTGCTTGAGGTACACAGAAAGGGAGACCTGTGTTTCTTTGGCATGCTTGAGCCCACCACAAAAATTCCTTTTGAAGGCATGGAATGAGTGGTATAATTGTTTCCAAGCTGTGGCTGTGCTGAGACCATAAGTTTTTTAGGTACCATTGAAGTTTTCTCATATGCAGCTCTGCACATGGGATTAGTAGGATGCAAGATGCCATGAATCCCAGAGCCTGCAGGATTTTCCTTGCAGTTAGCCTGGAGAAAGTTGCCATTTTGCTGAAGTATTGAGACAGTTGCCCTTGTTTGTCTGGCGTAAAGTAGGCCATCTGGGTGGTTGTATTCAAGCTTGCACCCAGGAAAATTATTTGTTGAGAGGGTATTAGTTTTGATTTCTTTTTGTTGACTGTGTATCCCAGGAAGTTCAACAGTTTTATTACAAACGCCAGGTGCTGCAATAGTATGTCCTTGCTGTCCGCTTGAATCAGGCAGTCGTCCAGATATGGGTAGATTTGTATTCCTTGTAGTCTGCAGAAGGCGATTACTGATGCCAGGCATTTCATAAACACTCTGGGCGTAGTAGACAAGCCAAAGGGCAGTGCAGAGAATTGGTAATGGGTTGAACCTGCAAGAAATCTGAGGTATCTTCTGCAATCATAAGAGAATAATGGTTCCATCTTATAAAAAGGTGCATAATGTTCAACAATTTACTAAAGCACAACAACAAGAAAAAGAGAGCATGTATTTTGTTACTACTTATGGTTGCTTCACAGCAGAATTCACAAAACTCTTTTCACAATTTTGGGAATACTTTAGTTCCCTTAATAATGTTAACTCTTGGTTGAATGTAGATTTAAAATTTTCCTATAGAAGGGGCAAGAATATTAAAGACTTCTTGGTAAAGAGTAGATTTAATTTTCCAACAGTATCGATACCATTTGGTATAAAGAGAGTAGGAACACAGCAGTGTGGCAAATGTAAAGCATGCCAGTTTGTCATCTCTAGTTTTGCTTATATTAATAATGTTCCCTTTGAAGTGAAGGACAACTTTGATTGTAACTCAGATGGTGTCATCTATGCACTTAGCTGCCCCTGTAAGAAATTTTATATAGGGGAAACAAAAAGAGCATTTAAAGTAAGACTTTTAGAACATGCCAATGACATAAAAAATAAGAAAGAAGAAAGTCCTGTTGCTATACACTTTTTAAATTTTCATAACAGTGACAATAAGGGGTTGAAGGGATGTGTCTTAGAACAAATTAAACATCATAATAATGCAAGTGACAATATTAAACAGCGCTTGCAACATAAGGAAGCTGTGTATATTTTGAAGTTCAAAACACTACACCCATTTGGTTTGAATGAAGATTTTAATTGGAAGTTGCTGCTAAATTGAATACAATCATGCAATTTAATTGATTGTTTAATTAAGCTTGTTGAGCATGTATTTTTGTATATATATGGTTAGTATATGTGTGTTACTTGTACTCCTTGAAGGCTGTGGCCGAGACGTCAGAGAGCTTTTAATAAACTACTTTTGGTGGATCCTTCTTTGCTGGTTCTTCATCTTCTGCAATCTTGTCTGATAGGGACATGCAGGTATGCCTCCTTGAGGTCCAATGTTACCAGCCAAGACTCCTTGCCCAGCATGGGAAGAAGTTGCTGTAATGTGAGCATCTTGAATTTTGGCACCTGTAGATATGTATTTAGGATGGACAGGTCTAAGATAGGTCTCCAATCTTTGTCTTTCCTTGGTACCAGGAATAGTCTGGAATAAAACCCTTGACCTTGTTCTTTTGCAGGTACCTCTTGAATCGCTTTCATATCCATGAGAGCGGAAATTTGTTTTTGTGCCTCTGCCCTTTGATTTTGTGGCAGGTTTGGCATGCCTCTCATTTTTGGAAGGGTGTGAAAGTGGAACCTGTAGCCTCTGTCTATAATGTCCAGAATCCATTTGTCTTTTGTAACAATATGACAATTTTTTGAAAATAATGCCTGTTTTCCACCCAAAGGTGCTGCCATTAAAGCTTTGCTTGGCAGGTGTAGGGGGAAGTCATTGTGTCTGTTTTCTAAATGACTGTGATCTATCTTCTCAACCTCTTGGGTTGGTGCTTGCCACTGTCTGGCTCTGAAAGATCCTTGAGGCTGCCCTCTACCCCTAGGGCGTCTGTATCTGCCCCTTTGAGGTCTGCCCGTGGCTGGAAAGGACCAATTTTTTGAAGGCCAGTTTCTGCTGAAACGTGGAGGTTGTACCTGCAGGAAATCCTTCACTGTTTGCATTGATTTCGCCTTTTCCTCCATTTTCTTTAGTACCTCCTCAGCTTTAACACCAAACAATACATCTTTTTGAAGAGGAGCATCTAATAATTTTGCTTTGACATGATCTGGTAAGGTTTGTTCTTTGAGCCAAGCATGCCTATGTATAACAGACCCCATAACAACAGCTCTACATGAGGCCTATAAAGCATCAAAACCACACTGCAAGGTATGTTTACCCACTTGCTCTGCCCCATGCAACAAATCCTGCAACTCGTTTAAATCTGGTTGTTTTGGTTGTGCCATTTTGCTTTTCAACCGAGATAACAAAAACTGTTGATACTTTAACATATGGAATTGACAGTTTAATACCCTCATGGTTAACGTGGCCGAGGTATAGACCTTTTTCCCCCACCTTTCTAAAGCTCTGGAATCTCTTTCTGAAGGTAATGGGCTTTTAGCAGTAGAGGCCTTAATTCCCTTGGGACCCTGTGAAATAGTTTCTGGGTCAGCAGTATGGCTTTTATATAGGAATTGGTGAGAATCAGGAACCCGGTAATACCTGTCTGGTTTAACAGGAGCTGGAGGTAAAGAATCTGGATTAAGGCTGGCTTCTGTGTACACATCATCCAATATATCTAAAAGAGGAGGGATAGCCAGGGGCCTATGCTGGGGGAGCAAAAGAAATTCCCTGAGCCTTTTCTTGGAATCTGAGTAATCTTGGCCTTCCCAGTTAAAGTGTTCTCACAATGTATGCAGGGTTTCCCCAAAAGAGTAGTCCTCTGGGGGGGGGAGACTGAGGGGAATAGACTCCTCAGCATCAGAGTCTTCGAAAGGTGAATAGGCGTAATCCTGGTCCTCAGAGTATTCTGAGGTAATAGAAGCTTGATCTGAGGAAGGGGAGTTTTCCTCTAATCTGGGTCTTTTGTTAGAGGGGGGGTTGAGAACCCCTGATAAGAGTAATCAGTTTCTCAGCCATTTTAAGCATCTGCTTTTTAGGCATGTGGCCTTGAGAGGAGGTCTGAGGACCCTGTTTTTTGGTTTTCATGGCTGCTTTAGATTTAGTGAAAGCTTTAATAGAGAAGGAGGAAGGCCTGAAGACACCTTGAGAAATGGCAGGCCTGTCTAAATTCTGAGTTTCCCCGCCAAGAGTGGCGTCGGTATCTGCAGTAGAAATGGGGACCGAGGAGCCTGCGACCTCGGGTACTGTAGTCACCGGTAGTGTAGTGTCATCGGTACTCAGGGGCTGCGTAGGCGCCTCGCTGAGAACTGGTAGTCGGCCTAAGCGTGGTCTCAGTGGTCGATGCGGACCTCGGATGTCAATCCTGATCTTTGCGTCTTTTGCTCAAAACTGGAGTCAGAATATCCGACGACATAATATAATTACATTTTTTGCCAAGATAATGAAGGGTGAACTCCGCCCGGCGCTTAATAGTGCACTTGTTGAATCTAGCACAAAAACGGCAGGCCGAGACGTCGTGGTCTGGGCCGAAGCAAGGTATACAGAAAGAGTGGAAATCCTTATGCGGTATTTGCTTCCCACAAGAAATGCAATTATTAACTTTGTCTGACATCGGTCTGAGGCAAGAAAAGTTTCCCCAGCGGAGTACTTAGCTTTCAAGAAGACTTCGGCTGAAATACTTTCATAAATCTCAGGAGCTGGCCGACCGGCACTTGCGAACTGCTTCTGCTTCGGGCACCGCACGGCAAGAAAGACTGAAGAAAATGGTGTTGGCTGCCTCTTTTGTACCCCTGCCGCACTGACGTCAGGGAAGAAGCGACGACAACCGACGCTGGACCTAGACTTTGGAATTCGGCCGACCGAGGACCCGCCTGACGGCAGGATAACCCATCTGTAATGACTGCAGCTGTATGCACGATGAACATCTTCAAAATGCACGCACTCGAGGCACTTTGTAGCATGGAGAAAATTGATGTCTGTGCAGTAACAAAAACCTGGTTTAAGAATCCAGAGAACACCCCAGCACTACAGGCTACAACTCATACCATACCTTTCAGCCCCAGAACCCAGACCAAAATACAAAAGGAGGGGGGTGTATCCATTTTTATAAAGGATACCCACACCTCCAGGTTAGCAGCACAGCACGAGGCCTTAGAGGCCATCCACGTGCAACTAACAGTGGGCAAAGCTGCTTTTCAGATTGTAGCTTGCTACAGATCACCTATCTTGTCTCAAGACCCCCACACAGCATTCCTGAGAACATTGGAAAATATAAAGGTCCTACCTAACACCATGACATTGGGAGATTTCAACTACCCAAACACTGACTGGGATAACTACTCAAGTACAAACTCTTTTGCCCAATGCTTCCTAGAGTTTATAAACTCAAACGCCCTGGAACAGCTGGTCACCAAGCACACAAGAGGTGACATCATACTGGACCTGATCATCACCAACATGGGGGATCAGTGCTCCACACCAGAGGTAAACCCCTCGCTGGTAAGATCAGATCATAAACTAATCACACTGGACATCCACATCCCGACCCCACCCCCAGTCAAGGAAACCACTGTGAAAAACTTTTCAAAAGCCAACTTCACACTTCTCAAGACCAAGGTGGAAAGTTTCAAAGCCCACTTGCTAAAGGATAATGCTGCCCAAACTGCAGAATCCTTTACAAATGCATTCTATGAGCACCTACAGGAAAGCATGGATTGAGCCATCCCAAGTAAACCCAAGACTCACTCCTCCAAAAAGAGGAAACCAGTCTGGTGGTCCCTGGCCATAAATAAGCTATACAACAGAAGGAGGAAACTATTACATGATAGAGCAAAATCCCAAAAAGGAAAAGCATCACTGATCAGTATTAGCAAGAAACTACGATCCCTCATAAAATCATCCAAGGACAGTTTCGAAAGAAAAATTGCCAAAGACTAAAGACAATCACAAAGCCTTCTTTAGCTATGTCAAGAATCTCGGTGGCAGCTCTCAGATATGCTCTGAGCTAGTGCAAAATGGCAAAAAATACACTGAACCAAAAGACATTGCTAACATCCTGGCTGACAGGTTCAGTGCAAACTTTACCCCCCCCCACCCCCAAAAGGGCCCATTGTCCATCCCAGAAGAATGCAGAGCCCCAGACATCACGGACATGCAGGTAAAAACAGCCCTCTCCAAAGCTAAAACACAGCATCAATGGGACCGGATGGTATCCCAGGCTGCGTCTTACATGAGCTCCAAAATGAACTAAACCCTCACCTAAATACACTGTTCAAACTCAGCCTTACCACAGGCTATGTACCCAAAGAATGGCGTACAGCAACAGTCATCCAGCTCCACAAAGGTGGTGCCACAACAGAACCTGGGAACTATCGCCCTATAAGCCTGACTAGCCTGGTCTGCAAAGTTATGGAGCGAATCATCATGGAACTCAAAGACATTGGGAACCTCCAGACACTGGACCCTATCCAATTCGGCTTTGTTAAAGGCAGATCCTGCCTCCTAAGCCTAGTTGACTTCTTTGAAACAGTTACCAAGGCCATAGATGAAGAAAAGGTAGTCCACACAGCCTGCCTGGACCTCGCTAAGGCCTTCAACACCATTCCCCACTCTGGCATCACAGAAGCTCACCAGCTTGAACATTAACCCCTATGTCACGGGATGGATTGCCAACAGGCTCACGGATAGAACACATATAGTCAGAGTTGCGGGTGCCATGTCCGACTCTAAACCAGTTACAAGTGGCGTCCCACAGGGCTCGGTCCTGGGACCCATCCTGTTCGGTATACACTTCTCTGAGGTACAGGCAAGCACAGGAGGACTACGGCTGACCAAGTTCGCAGATGACTGCAAACTGGGGGCCATAATAGACTCTCCGGCTGACACAGACATCCTCCATAAGGGTCTCACAGAGACCAATACCTGGTGTCAGAACCATGGCCTCAAGCTAAATGCCAAAAAATGCATAGTCATCCCCTTTTGGAAAAACAAAGTGCTCATGAATTATCACATAGGTGGTAATCCACTAAGTACGGAAGATGTAATTAGGGGCCTGAGGACCCAGATAGATAGAAACCTCTCCTTTAATAATCACATTGCCAAAGTGGTTAGAAATTCCTTCTATGTAGCCCACCTAATCACGTAAGGGTTCACACATCTAGATCAAGAGAGGTCAGTGTGCCCCCTCTACTCATCACTCATTAGGCCCAAAGTAGAGTACAATGCCCCATTTGGAATGTACTTTACTCGACACCTGCAACAGCTGGAAAGACCACAGAAATACCTCACCAAGAGAATCATGGGCCTCAAACAGATGCCCTATGCGGCTTGACTAAAGAAACTCCAGCTCTACTCGGTTGCTTACCGCCTGCTCAGAGGTGATCTCTGCCTGACATATAAGGCCATGTCCAACCCGGAATTAATGGACATGCTCCACCTCAAGAAAACCAAATCTCTTAGAGCCACACGCTCTAAGTGAATTAAACCTCAGTATAACAATCAACAGGACATGCTTGAGGGACAGATTCCTGTCCCAGAGACTTCCCTTGCTCTGGAATAGAATCCCAGTTTATGTTAGGCAAAGCCCCTCACTGACTCTCTTCAAAAGAAATCTTGACGAGTGGATGGGAAATCGTAAATTTACCCCTGGGATCACTTCAATGGCCCTGCTAGACAGAGGCCCAGGAAACTAACTTAAAAGGGAGGCAAAAGCCAACACACTCTGGCTAGGCTTATAAATGCCCTTGGGCAGACAGCCTAGTATCTACCTATGAAGTACAAAGGCAGTACCACAACACCAATACCAAAAAGAAAATCTAATTTTGTGGCAATTACTATACTTATTCCATCTCTCACACTGCTACTGTTCATACCAGCACTTCTGTATCAGTCCGAAGAGGTTTTACTTTTGCAGAAAAACAAACATTCTGATGTACTGCAATGTGATGATAAATCAGCGAGTTATTTTTTTCTACAAGTACAGCTTCACCAGAACTACACACTAACAACTACGTCAACAGCAAATTCTCTTTGATCATAAAATGAAACAGCCAATACAAGATGCTATACTTACTTTCTGTTTATGCTGCTGAAGAAGAGTATCAAGATTATGCCTTCTTTTGTAGTTGAAGTAGAAATTTTTACACTGAGCTTCACTTTTGGTGCCTACCATCTTAGCGATTGCTGCCCAATTTCGTCCATGCTCCACTAACCCTACACAAAAACAAAAGCCTGGAGTATAACAACATTTCAACTACTTTTGTTACCATCAACCTCTTATCACTGTTATGGCATTCTTCATAAAACCTTTCTATCTTACTGCTGTTTGAAGACAAATATCAGATGTACAAACAATGTACAACTTCCATTATAAGTGAGCGCTACTAAAGAAAGTACAGTTGTCAAATTAAACTTACAACAGAAAGCTTTCAACGTTTCAGGGCATCTTCTATGTGCCTAAACCATTAGTCAGCTCGAGCTGAGCTGACTAAAGACAGGTCTGGTCACAACGCCCTTCAGAGATTTCATGCCAACTGAGAGGGATGCTTACCCCTGAGAGAAAACAGCTAAGAAAATAAATTGATGGTCACACCCTGGCATAAAAAACACGCAAAAAAACAGAGGGAGGGAGACCAGGAGTGTCTACTGCAGCAGTGATAATTTGACCATCAACTGATATGGTAAGTTTACTTCTACACCTGTACTATCTTCTTCATAATGATCTCCGCTAGTAGCCAAAGCTATATGGGTAGATTACCACACCTTAGGACTGGGAGGTGCAAGGAAAAGGGTCCAAGAACCCCTGGAGAATGGTCCTACCAAAGCCTGCCTACACCTGGCAAGAGAATGTAGATTGCAGTGCTTTGTAAAAAAGCACAGAGAACCAAGCTGCTGCTTCCAGAATACTTCAAGTGTAACCCTTTTGTTGTGGCGGGAATAGCAAAAGGTAACAGCCTAAGATAACCATTTGGAAATATGCTTTGACACAGATGGCCCCTTATCTTCACAAGAAGTGAACTGATCAGAAGTTATAAAATATTTGGTTCTGTCAAGGCAGTAGCAGGGTTGTCTGCGGACATCCAAGGTATGAAATCTTTCTCCCTCAGTTTGGTGTTCAGAAAAGAAGAGAGACAGACTGACAAAGTAACCTTGGATGCCATTTTAGTCATCGAAAGATAAGTTCTCAAAGTACTCTTGTCTCTGTACAAGATGACATGTTGGAAACACCATAAGAGCTTACAACTCTGATATCAACACAACAGATCTCCATGTTATAAACCATGCCAGCCAGATAGAGCAAGCGCGTTTCCCCAACACAAAACTAAGATCTCAAAGAGGAACCATTAGACTTCCGAGAAGATTCATACATAGCACCTCTTTCAAACACTTTATCATGAGATTGCATGGAAAGAGGGGTCTCAAAAGTGTGGACATGCTGCAATGTCCGACAGACAAACCTTGATACAGGGGTAAACCAGGGAGGTTTGAGGTTTCTTTTTGGAACCCCCTTGCCATTTCTTCTTAAATGTCTATCTGTATTTTGTTTCACACAAACACTGTAAAGCCACAGAAAAACTAGGACTGAATGGGTGCTAGCTGTTTTGTTGGCAATAACTAGAAAACCTTTTCCAATTGCAACTATATGATTTTCTAGAAGCAGCTGCACAACCTCAGAAAATAGGTGCTTAGAACATATTAGAACCCTATCAGCCAAGGCACTCAGTTCTAGTAGTTTGGGCTGAGGACAGATCAAATATCCATGATCTAGTGTGAGGAAATCCAGTCTGTGAAGAAGTTGTGGTAATTGCCCCAGGCCAATTCCAAAAATAAGGGAGAGCTATTGCTGCCTAGGACAGAAGGGAGAACCACTGCTGCCTCGGCCAGAAGAAAGTTACAAGGATCTTTGGAGATGGTCATGGAAAGGGTGGAAAAGCATAAGGAACATTCCTGTGCAAAGGAAAGATAAGGAATCTTCTGTCTTCTAGGAATTCTTGCATGGAGTCCTGACACATAAATTTTGCCAGCTGATTGTTTAGAGAGGAGGTAAAATGTCTACCTGACAAATTCTCCACAGATGGATCATATCAGTTTCCTTTCATGAGAGTCTGCCTTTGCCCTGCTCAGCTAGTCTGCCACATAATTTTGCTCTGCTGGAATGTAAGATTCCTGCAGTCAGACTGTACTGTAAACCTATATCCCACATGAACATGGCTAGTCTGAAAAGGGAGGAAGATCTTGATTCCCTTCCTTATGTACCACTTCATTGTGGCACTGTCTAACTACATGAAGAGGACCTGGGGACCACAGATTACTCAGAGTTGAGAGCTTTAATAAGAGCTAGCATCTCTTATGTTTGTGTGTTTTTGTCCAGTTTCCCTGCTCCAGTGACCTTGCACTTTTACTCCTCTTGATTACTCCCCAAGCAAAGTCCGAAGCATCTGTAGTGACAGACTGCTCTGAAACAACAGGGGAGAATGGGAGACCTGGATTCAGGGAAACATGAGGTTTTCAACAAGTGATTCCACTTTTTATAAATCTCATTAATGGGATATGAAAAGGCATTAGGTGCTGATTTTGGGACCAAAAGGACATCAAATACCATTGTACCTCCCCCTCATGTGGAGTCTTGCAAAAGGTACCATGAGAATCATGAATGCCATGAGAGACAGAATCTTGTGGCATGCCCTCACTGTGCCAGAAGTCTGAGTGGTAACCTCTGAAACAGATCTAAACATAGATCGTTTTTTTTTTCAAGTGGAAGAAAAGCTTTTTGTAGTAAGATGTCTAGCAGGCACCCCTGGAAAACAATCCTGTGTAGTGGGAGTCAAAAGACTTTTGAATGTTCTCTTAGAATCCCAGCTTATTTAGCAGACATTTTGCCTAGGTGAGAGATTCCTGACACTTTGAAAAAGCCTCTGTAAAGATAAGCAAGTCACCTAAACATGGAAACGTCGATACCCTGTAGCCTGTAATGGGCTAGACCAGGAGTAAAACACTTTGGTCCTAGCCAGTCTGAAAAGGTATCTGGACAGAATTAAGAACTCATCATCCAAGGCAGTCAGTTGTAGTTTTTAGGGTAAGGATGCATCAAACAACCCAGATCTTGTGCGACTTAAATCCAATCTGTGAGAAAGTTTGTAGTAATTGTCCTTGGCAGATTCTAAAAGAAGGGAGAAAGTATGGTTAAGTAAACTTGCCATAACAACAGATGTTCAAATAATCACTACTGCAGCATCTTTGGCTATATGGGTTGTATCCTGCCAAGGATATAATAGCCAGCTTCGAAGTTTCAGGGCACCTTCCATGCACCCCAACTGTCAAGACAGCTTGAGCTGACTAAAAGACAAGTTTGGGCACCAAGCCCCTCAGAGTTTGCCTACCAGCACAGACAGGGAGGCTGAGCCCAGAAAGGATAATGCTAGAAACAGCAAAGCATAAATGTCCACATCCTGGCATAAAAAAAAACACATCAAAAAACAAAGGGGGATGGAGAAAGGAAGCAGCTATTACAGTAGTGATCATTCATATATGTACTGTTATGGTAAATTTACTTGCATAACTGTACTATGTTCATCATATTAATCATGCTGTAGCAGCCTTAGCTATTTGGATAGATTACGCTAGCTTACTTCATTTGGGAGGTGGAAGGAGAAAAGTCCAACAGCCCTTGAAGAATGCTCATAGCAAAGCCTGACCTGGACTTAAAGAAATCAAGCTTATAGTGCACTGTATGTGCAGAGGTCCAAGTGGCAGATTCTAGAATGCTTCAAGAATACAACCCTTTCCAAAAAGTCTTAGAAGTAAAGGTCCTGGTAGAGCGGGCCTTTACCTTGTCTGGAATAGTTTCGTTAAGGAGAGTATAACAAAAGGTAATACCTTTGACAACCATTTGGAAATAGTTTGTTTTAACATAGGTTGTCCTTTCTTACCTTCACAATACTTGAACAACTGATCTGATGATCTGAAAGACTAAGATAGTACCAGAATTGTCTGTGGACATCCAAGGTGTTGAGTACCCTTTCTACCTCATTTTTAGCTTCAAGAAAGAAAAAGTACAGTTGTGTACATTTACCATAAATGTAGATGTTAGAGTGTATTCACTGTTGCAATCATTGCATTTGGGTAATCCTGCTGGCAGGTTGCCCTCAGTCGGCCTGAATTCCAAAGTCTTGGGTCCTGCGTCGGCTGTCATCACCCCTTCCCTGACGTCAGGTCGTCAGGGGTATAAAAGAAGCAGCCGATGCCATTTTCTTTAGTTTTTCTTGCCCCAGATGTCAGGTGCCCCCTAAAAGGGTAGCCAAAATTTATATCTATATATAAAATTACATGCAGCAATATAAACTTTACCTTCATCCACAAGCAAATACACCACATAGGTTGTATAAATCAGAGAAGGAAAGATAAGTTCCATCAGAAGAAAAGGGGGGATGGCGGTGTGGGTAACCTGGACTGCAACAGTGAATACACTCGAACATCTACATTTATGGTACGTCTACACAACTGTACTATGTTCTTCGTGTTTCTCTGTTGCAGTCATTACATTTGGGTAGATCACAAAGCTATGGTTGGGAGACTGGAGCTAAACAGCATTAGGAGCGGCTATGAGACCCTGCAAAACTGCAGTGGCAAAGCCTGCCCTGGATTTAGAGTAGAGTGGCAGATGATAGTGCTTTGTAAAGGTGTACACTGAACTCCAAGTAGCTGCCTCTAAAATGTCCTTGGTTGGTACTCCCCTGAGAAAGGCTGCTGAAGTGGCTGCAGCTCTGGTGGAATGTGGCCTAATGCCCTTAGGCACTGGCTTGCCATGGTACAAGTAGCAGAAACGAATACAGTGGCCTATCCACTTTGAAATAGTCTGCTTTGAGATGGCCTTTCCTTGTGATCATGCAGCATATGCCACTAGTAAATGCTCTGTCTTTCTGAAAACTGTGGTTCTGTCCAAGTAGACTCTAAGCTGTCTGTGTACGTCCAAAGAATGCAGAACTATTTCCCCCTTGTTCTGTGGATTTGGGTAAAAAGTTGGCAGATGAATGGTTTGGTTAAGAGCCACACTGGACACCACTTTAGGCATAAATGTTGGGTTTGTCCTCAGGGAGACCCTGTCCGGATAAAGAATGATAGAAGGTTCCACAGCCATAAGTGCCTGTAGCTCTGAAACTCGTCTTGCAGAAGTTATTGCTAGAAGCAGAGCTGTTTTCCAAGATAAAAACTTTATATCAGCAGTAGCAGCTGGCTCAAAAGGAGGCAGGGTGAGTTTTTCCAAGACATAGTTGAGGTCCCATGCAGGCATTGGTGATCTCCTTGGAGGCCTTAAATTTTTGGCTCCTCTGAGGTACTGTTTTAATAAGGGATGAGAAAAGATTGGTGGCTCTGCATTGTAATCAGCCGAAATGGCAGAGGCATGAATTTTAATAGATGAGAAAGATAGGCCTTTGTCCAGCATCTCAGTTAAGTATTGTAAAATCTGAGGAATATTTGGCACAGCTGTATCTGTTCCTTGTGCCTGGTTCCAAACACAGAATCTCTTCCATTTGCCAGCATAAAATTTTTCTAGTACTAGGCCTTCTGGCTTCCAAAATGACATCCATCACAGCTTTGCTGAGAGGTGTGTAGTGTCCGCCATGCTGCCAGGTTTAAAGTCCTGAGCTGGCTGTGCAGGATATGATTGTTTTGCTGGGACAGTAGATGCGGTACTTGAGGTAAGGTCCAAGCTGGGCATTGAGACAAGCTCCTTAATATTGGGTAACAGTGCTGGCAGGGCTAGTCTGGTGCAATCAGTACCATCTTTGGCTTCTCCTGTCTGACCTTTAGGAGTACCTTGGGGAGGAGAGGCAGAGGGGGAAAGGCATATACTGATAGGTTTTTCCAGCTGAAGGATAGGACGTCCACTTTCCATGCTTGTCTGTGATAAATCCTTGTGCAAAACCTCTTTAGTTGGTAGTTGTGAGGGGAGGCAAATAGATCTATGTCCGGGCATCCCCATTTCCTTGTCATCATGCTGAAGACTTGTGGATCCAGCTGCCACTCGTGGGGAACCATGAGGTTTCTGCTTAGATCGTCTGCCAGAGTATTTTTCCTTCCTGGCAGGAACTGTGCCTGCAGATGTACTTGGTAAGTCAATGCTGTGAACCACAAAGTCATGGCTAGTCTGCAAAGGGGGTAAGAATGTGTGCCCCCCTGCTTGTTTATATACCACATGACCGTGGTGTTGTCTGTCTTTATCAGTAGTTGTCCTGGATGAAGTAGGTCCTTGAAGGCTGTCAGGGCATTTTGAACAGCTAGCATCTCTTTTTGATTGATATGTAGATGCATTTGGTTTTAGGTCCATGTTCCCTGAATGCATCTTCCTGCCATGTGGGCCCCCCAGGCATAATCTGATGCATCTGTTACTGTCTGCCTGGCTGGGGGTAATGTGAGCGGCTGACCCTTGTTTTGGTGACAAGCCTTTGCCCACCATCGAAACTCCTGTTGCAGGCAGGGAATGAGAGTAATTACAGTTTTCAGGCTGTGGCAATGTTGAGTCCAAACACTTTTTAGGTACCCTTGAAGTTTCCTCATATGCAGTCTTGCATATGGAATTAGTAGGATGCAGGATGCCACGAAGCCAAAAGCCTGCAGATTTTTTCTTGCAGATAACTGGGCCTTTGTTGCTAACATTTTGAAATAGGTAGTCAGTTGCCTTTGTTTGTCTGGCGTGAGATAAGCCATCTGGGCAGTTGTATTTAAGCTTGCACCCAGGAATATTATCTCTTGAGAGGGAACTAGTTTTGATTTATTTTTGTTGACTGTGTACCCTAGGCATGTTAGAAGTTTTTTCACAAACGCCAGATGGTGTAGAAGGATGTCCTTGTTCTCTGCTTGAATTAGACAGTCGTCCAAGTAAGGATATATTTGTATTCCTCTGTCTGCAGAATGCAATTACTGGTGCCAGGCACTTTGTAAAGACCCTGGGCGCAGTAGATAAGCCAAAGGGCAGTGCAGAGAATTGGTAATACATTGAGCCAGCTTTGAATCTGAGTTATCTTTTGCATAGCTGTCTGATTAGGATATGCAGGTATGCCTCTTTTAGGTCTAATTTACAAGCCAAGCGTTCTTGCCCAGCATGGGCAGAAGCTGCTGCAAAGTCAACATTTTGAATTTTGGTATATCCAGGAATGTGTTCAGAATCGATAGGACCAGTGTTGGCCTCCAGACCTTGTCCTTTCTGGGTACCAAGAACAGTCTTGAGTAAAATCCTTGTCCCCGCTCTTGCTCTGGCACTTGTTGAATGGCCTTCATGTCCATGAGGGATAAGACTTGTTTTTGTGCCTTTGCCCATTGATTTTTTGGCAGATCTGGCCAGCCGTTCGCCTTTGGCAGGGTATGGAAATGGAGCTTGTAGCCTTGTGACACGATATTTAGAACCCACTTGTCCTGGGTTATAATGTGCCAATTTTGAGAAAAAAGTGCTAATTTTCCCCCTAAGGGTGCTGCCAGGAAATAAGTGCTTGGTGCAGGCAGGGGGAAGTCATTGGGACCGTTTCCTGTAAGGTTGTGATTTGTCTTCTCCACTTTTGGAGGTAGAAGCACCCCATTGCTTTGACCTGTATGAACCTTGCGCCTGGGATCTGCCTCTAGGGCGTCTGGGTCTGCCTCTTTGAGGTCTGACACAGGAAAGGACCAATTCTTTGTTGGCCAGGGTCTACTAAACCTAGGTGGCTGTACTTGTAAGAAATCTTTGACCGGTTGCATAGATTTAGCCTTGTCCTCCATTTTCTTTAACACCTCTTCTGCCTTAACAACAAAGTATCATGCTGTAAAGGTGCATCTAATAATTTAACTTTAACATGATCAGGCAGATTTTATTCCTTTAACCAAGCATGCCTTCTAATTACAGAACCTGTAACTGCGGCCCTGCAGGAGGCCTCTAAAGAATCAAAACCACATTGCAAAGTATGCTTTCCAACTTGTTCAGCTGCATTCACTATATCCTGCATTTCCTTGTTTTCTGCACATTCAGAGTTTAACAACATTTTCTGTATAAGCAATGCCATGACATGTTGCTGATATTTGAGCATATGAAACTGACAGTTTAAGGCCCTTATAGCCAAGGTAGCAGATGTGTAAACCTTTTTTCCCCATCTATCCAGTGCCCTAGAATCCCTGTCAGAAGGGGTAGGGTTTTTTGCAGCGGAAGCCTCAACTCCCTTGGGACCCTGAAAAATAGTTTCTGGGTCTACAGCAGGGTTTTTAAAAAGGAATTTATGTGAGTCAGGAACCCTGCAATATCCGTCAGGCTTAACAGGAGCTGGAGGTAAGGAGTCCGGGGTAAGGCTAGACTCCGAAAACACATCTACAATGTCTAACATAGGAGGGATGGCTAGTGGCTTGTGCTGAGGTAGTAACAGGAAATCCCTGAGCCTCTTTTTAGATTCTGAAAAATCTTGGCTCTTCCAGTGGAAATGCTCACTCATGGTATGTAAGGTTTCCCCAAAAGAATAGTCCTCGGGAGGTGAAGCTGAAGGTATGGATTCTTCAGCATCAGAATCCTCATGGGGGGAAAAGAATATTCCTGATCAGAAGAGGAATCAGAAGAAATGGAAACCTGATCTGAAGATTCAAAGTCAGTCTCTTGCCTAGGCCTCTTATCAGGAGGGGGATGGGAACCCGTGATCAAGGTAATCAAGTCTTTGGCCATTTTGAGCATCTGTTTTTGGGCATGGAGGCCTGTCCATGTGGCTCTTGAATTTGCTTCTTTGTCTTTGAAGGTGCTTTAGTCTTTGCCTTTGAAGTCGGTTTAATGTATAGATGTTAGGGTCTGAATACACCCTCAGAAGCTGGTGCCTGCTCAGCAGCTCCGGACCCATCTGAAGGATTAGCATCTGAGGCTCCAATACCTTGAGTTTCCAGCAGCATGGCCAACTCCACGTGGGAGTCTGTAGCGGCCTGCGACTCTAAAGTAGCGGTTGTCAGGGGCTGCGAAAGCACCTCACTGAGTACCGGCGACTGGCTTAGGAGAAGCTTTGTCGTCGGTTTTGGGCCTCGGCTGCCTTTCTTTTTCTTTTCTTTTTTGTGAACTCCGGTAGTCGGATGGCTTACCGACGACATTTCTGGATAATTAAACCTGCATCCAAAGTAGTTTAAAGTAAAATCATACAGACGCTTAATAGTGTGTTGGTTAAATCTAGCACAAAAGTGACAACCCAGAAAGTTATGATCAGGGCCTAGGCAAGGAATACAGTAAGAATGAAAGTCCTTATGAGGTATTTGCTTTCCACAAGAAATACAATTATTAACTTCTTCTGACATCGGTTCTGTAGCAAGAAATAAGTTTCCCCAACTGGGTACTTAGCTTTATATAAGACTTCGGATCTGAAATTCGAACTCGAAAATCTCAGGAGTCGGCCAACCGGCACTTGCCAACTGCTTCTGCTTCGGGCACCGCGCGGCAAGAAAGATTTAAGAAAATGGCGTAGGTTGCTTCTTTTATACCCCTGATGACCTGACGTCAGGGAAGGGGCGACGACAGCTGACGCAGGACCCAAGACTTTGGAATTCAGGCCGAATGAGGGCAACCTGTCAGCAGGATTACCCAAATGTAATGACTACAACAGTGAAACACGAAGAACATCAGGGATATGGACAGTTTTGCTTAAAGTTATCTTGGATACCATTTTAGGCATAAAAAGGATCAGTTCTCAAGGAAATCCTGTCCCAGGGAAAATGAGATCGGGATAACTCATCATAAGAGATTGCAACTCAGATACTCTTCTTCCAAATGTGACTGGAATCAGTAAAACTAGTTTCCATGTTAAGAACCTCAAGTTAGCCAGGTTAATTGGTTCAAATGGAGCAAGTGTTAGCTTCTCTAAGACAGAATTCAGATCACAAGGAGGGGTCACAAGTTACTTGGAAGCCACTTGTGCAAAACCCATCTCAAAACCATTTTGACATGAGATTGCATTGAAATGAACCTTGATAGAGGAATAAGAAAGGCCATAGGACAGTAATTCACACTAGCCCTGAGTAGGTGGTGGTTATGTTTTATGCTGCTGGCATCAACTAGAAACCCCATTTCCACTTGCTTATATATGACAAGCACGCTTTCTTGGCACCATTAAGACCTTATTATCCAGGCAGTCAAGTGAAGTTGGCTGATGCTGGGGTGCAAACACCTCAGCTCTTGGGAGAACAAATCCAGTCTGTGGAGAAGCTTGTGGTAGCTTGCCCCTTGCCTCATATAAAAGAAGGGATAAATATGGTTACCTGAGCCAGAAGGTAGTCACCACAATTACCTTTAAGGATTCTCCCTGAATCTTCATAAGTACCCTGGATACTGGTGGAAAAAAGCATACAGAAACATTTGTGTCCAAGGAAAAAAAGCATCTGTATTCCAGGACTTCCTGCATGAAGTCCTAGAACAGAATCTTGCCAGTTGACTATTCCAAGAGGAGGCAAAGAGGTCTACTTGAACTCCCCACAGATGGATAAAATCTTGGAAGAATCCCTGATCTAGTTTTCATTTGTGAGGGTCTGCCCTTATCCTGCTCAGTCTGTCTGCCACATCGTTTTGACAGACATTTTAAAGGAATGTAGGAAGCCTGGATAATGAGACTGTGCTGTGAAACTATATTACAAGCTAACAAGTCTAGTCTGCAAAGGGAGTAGGAGTAGGACCTGGTCCCCCCTTGTCTGATAATATACCATGACTATAGTATTGTCTGTAACCCTGAAGAGGTCTCGGGGACCAAACATTATTCAGAGATTTGAGTGCCTTAATCAGGGTAAGCATCATTTTTTATATTTATTTACAGTTGCCCTTGATGTTCCACACTCCCTGCACTTTTATCTTTTCTGAAACTACTCCCCCCAAGCAAAGTCTGAAGTGTCTGTGGTGACTGCTTTGAAACAGGGAGGGAGGAAGAGAAGACCTAGATTTAAAAAAGAACTGCACCCACAGACTCAAAAAACATGTTTATTCCATCATGGTTTGGTATTTACTACAATTTAACACCAGTCTGGGACTATTTACAGGTTTTTAAATATTTTATAAGTAATTTCTGAGTCTGACCACATGAGATCTGGCATCGAAGTAATTCTGATTGTTTAGTGTGCCCGCTAGGTATAAAAAAATGCAGTGCTCCTCTGTAAAGTTACATCACGCAGGCTTCTTTCTTCCTAAAGCTCCTGTCAATGCATTGATTTTTACATGCATACACTGCTTTCAGCCGTTTTAAATATCATTTCATGTCATTCAATGACTACTTTAAAACACAAACACTGCAAATGTCCCAGAAGAAACTCTCAAAGTGCTTTTTACTGCTGCTTCTTTTTAGAATGGCTAAAATGCATTTTTTTTGTGAGGCCCTAATAATACTACTTAGAATCATCTCCCATTCCCCTTCACACCTAACTTCCCTAGCTGTCAAAGTGCTAAGGGTAATCTGAGCTGTTACTTGCTGTGATTGACAGCTCACAGCAGGAGACTTGACTCATGTACTGTTTCCTTGTTCTAGCCTTTACTTTCTATATGGGTAGGAGGAGGACCAGGGAGCTGTGACATCACAGCATGGGGGGGGGGTTAGGACAGTCATGGTGATGTTGGTTTGGGGAGGCAAATGGCCAGAAAACTACATGTATTCAGTGGCCTTGATGACATCAATGAATTGGAGATTGCAGCAAGGGTGGGATAAAAGTTTTTTGAACGTGAAATCACCACAGTACAGCCAAGTACTTTTCCAGAGGAGAGAAACCGTCAATTTAAACCATTTTAAATACTGTGTTGTTTATTCATAGCAGGGACAATAAATAGGGAGAAAAAAGGACAGAGAAGTTGAGCATTTAATAATAAAATCCCATTGTTATCCTTTAAGGATATCTGTTTTCTCCACCAAATGGCTTCTCTTCTCACAAACCCCTGCAGTGGGATTTGAAAAGACAAAGGAAGTTGGCACTATGACCAGAGAGACTTCAGATACCCACTGTATCTTTCTCATGTGGAGTCTTGCCAGGAGTACCATTAGAGTCATAGAAGCCATGAGACCCCAAAACCTGAGGCATTCCCTTGCAGTTTGAGTACAAAACCTTACAAAGTCTAGATACAGACCTATTTTTTTCCTCTGGAAGAAAAGCTCTTTGAACGAAGGTGTCGAAGTCGACATCACAGAAACACAATCCTGTCAGGGGGAGTCAAGAAAGACTTTTTAATGTTCTCTTGGAATCCCAGCTTGTGTAAGAGATCTCTCACCTAAGAGAGATTCCTGTCACTTTGAAAAAGACTCAACAAAGTTAAGCAAGTCATCTAAATATGGAAAATTGAGGATTATCCTGTAGTCTGCAATGAACTACATATAACTGGAACTAGACATTTTGTGAACACACTTGGTGTAGTGGATAGCCTGAAGGGTAACACAGAGAACTGATAATGTCAACCAGACACACAAAGTCTTAAAAAACATCTGAAGTCTGTATGAACATGGAAGTGATGGTTTGGACACTATCACAAAAACGTCTGTAAAGAAATATCCAGAACTGGTCTTCAAGCATTTTCTTTCTTTGGAAATAGCCTTGAAAAGAATTCCTCACCTGGGAAAAAGGAACTGGTTCAATCAACTCTTTGGGACAGCATATGATGGAACCAATGTAAACAAAAGACTCTGATCTGGAGAATGAAGAATGACCCCCTGGAAAGGAGGAATTTCCTCACACTGCTATCTGTATTCTTGATAAATGATCTGCAGAACCCATTTGTCTGAAACTATCTGTTGCCAAAGAGAAAAACGGAGATACACATTTTCTGGGAGAAGAAAGGGGCCAGGGTGGGAAGGGATTACAAGGTTTCTTGAAAAGTCAGACTTGTTGGACTGTTCATGGTTTTGGGAGGTTCGATTTTTCTTTTTTGGAACCTCCTGCCAATTCTTCTTAAACATCTGTTAACCCCTACTTTGTTTTAAGACTGTGTATTCTTTTTTTTTTTTTTTTTTTTAATTGGAGGAGTCAGAGAACCCCTTACAAAATTTGAAAAAGGAGGGCTGCCATTTTTTGAGATTCCCTGGATCAGATTTCCCCTTTCATCACCTCAGCAGCAGAGAGGGGCCAAAAACTAAATCTTTATCCAAAGGGAATAT
Source organism: Protopterus annectens (assembly GCF_019279795.1). NCBI lineage: Eukaryota > Metazoa > Chordata > Ceratodontiformes > Protopteridae > Protopterus > Protopterus annectens. The sequence goes on from NC_056747.1 coordinate 791,399,592, forward strand.
AAAATATCATAATCATCCAGGAGGTTCTCAGAAAAGCAGCCATGGAAACTTCCTCAAAACATTGCCAGTAGCCACAGCCCTGGAAGTAGTATCAAGAGTCATACACACACACTGTAAGCAAATAGCTACCTGGGAAACAGAAGAAACTAAATAATTTAAAGAAGCTTTTTCCTCACAAGAAGAAAGTACAGATAAAACATTATTCATACTTTCACAATTGTCTGAACAAACTAACGTGCAAATCTGACAATTCAAAATTCTAAAAATGAAAGTTGCAGAAGTATACACTTATCTCCCATACTCAGCAATAATTTTCCCATTCTCCTCAGAAAGAAGAGGATTGGAATTAACTAAATGTTTTAGCAGCAGTGGAATCAACTAAAGGTATAGCTTCTGTGTTGGCTTGGGGATAGTGTATAAAAACCTGAGAGTATCTTTACACATCCTATTTGCCTTTTTAGGGGCAGCTGGCTGTCTATCAGAAAAACTGCAGGCAATAACACACCCGTCCTATAAAGTACACAGAACAGGAGGAACAGGTGTAGGTTCTGGAAATTCCTTCAGTAATAACTCATAGTATTTTCTGCATTCTAGCAACAGCCTTACAGAAAGAGAACTTCTAGTCAGGAGAATCAAAAACTGAGCTTTTTTCGGAGTGTGAATCAGAAATCTGAGGAGAAAAACCTTATATCTGTTCCTTCACCCTCCTAATCAGATTCATATTCTTGAATCTCTTCAGGAAAACGGGCATCCCTCTTTCTTTTACCAAAAACTACTTTAAGAAAAAAAAAAAAGAAAACTTTATAAGAACCAACAGCTTGAATAAAATATTGTCCAAGACCCAGTAAACTATTCCTGTCTAAAGAAATCTGAGGAGATGCAGACACATTCTTAGTATTCTGTGTATTTTTGTCATGAAAAATGGGGCCAGCAGCGTTACTAATGCCAGTAGCAGCTTCTCCAGGGATAGGCACAGCATTCTGACACAACAGGAAAGCTTTACCTATTCCCTCTACCAGGACCAACAAGTCTCTCTCTCCCTTGCCCACTAAAAGGACCCCCAACAGCAGCAGAGGATGTCGCTAACTTCCAGTCCATAGTGGCTGTAGGTGCTACACAAGAGGGATCCAGAGTAAAATGATGAGTGGTCTGAGATGCAACAAATGGCCACAGCAGAGTTACCCACCTAAGGGTCAGGCAAATTGCCAGCCTGCAGAGGTGGCAAAGGCTGTTTGCTTAACTTTCTCCTTTTGCTGCTGGGAGAAGGACAGACTGTGGGAGCAGTAATCTGCTCCATGATCATGCTAAAAATGGTGCCTCTTTCTCAGGGAAGACAACAAGCAAATAACGGTAATAACTAAGTCTTTAAAGTATTTTTTTTTTCACAGAAAAACACAGTAAAAAGCACTCTGAAGCACTCTGTCAGCCCAAAAAGTAAATTAAACTCAATTTCTCCACTGGGAAAAAAAAAAACAGCTTTCAATTACTTTATACACTTTTTAAAGTTGTCAGGAAAAGAAAGCACTCCCATGTAAAAATATGATGCAGTCTTATGACAGTGTTTATGCACAAAGGTCCTAGCTTTAACACAAACACTAATTAGAAAATGGAAGTTTTATCTCACAGAGAACTTATCTAATGGCAAAAGAACAGCACCAAGCTGACCATCGATCCTCAGCCTTAGTGGAGTGTACTCTTTGGTGGCAGCAAAGCTCTGAGGGCCTTGGTGCCCAGCCTTGTCTTTTAGTCAGCTTTGCTCAAGCTGCCTTACAGTTTGGACACATGGAAGGTACAATGAAGCTTTGGAAGCGGTCCAGATGTTACATCCTTAGCAGGCTATAACCCATACCGCTTGTAGCAGTGACAAACATGATGAACATCCAACTATTGTCTGGGTCCGAAGGAAGTCACCACAATTATTTGATAAGGAAGAGACAGCCTAGAAACACCTGAAATCTGGATGAACAAAAATGTAATGATGTACATCTTTTAAATCTTAAGGTTAATAAAAACTCAAATAAAGAGGAAGGGGCAACATGTTAAGTGAAAGCATATTGAACTTGGGCACTATCACAGACTGACTGAGAAAATAAAGATCCAGAACTGTTATCCAGGAATTCTCTTTCTTTGGAACTAAAACATTCTTGAATAAAATCCTTTCCCCAAATGGAAAGGAGTAACAGCTTCTATTAACCCCTGAGACAGCATATGATGTGGTACAGAAGGTAAGAGAAGGGTTTCGTCTGGTGGATAAGGAGGAATCCCCTGTAAAGGAAAACATTTCCTCCCACTGCCATTTGTAAGTTAGGTGGGTCCCATTCACGACACATTTGACTGAAAAAAGAAGTTATGTACTCACCATAACGTTCCATCTGAATAGTTGTACTTAATTTTCTTCAACCTGTGGGATATGGATCCTTATCAGATTCGAGCCGGCAAAAATTACTAGTATCAGCTCTGAGCTCCAGACTCCTCCCCTTACCCATAATACACCTCCACTGCCTTCCATCCCCACATCGAGTTTGCAGAACTTGTACTTCGAGCCCGACCTGATAACATACTTGTGACCTATACTACTGCCTGTAGGCTAAACATGCGCCAAGGTCCGGGGAAAGGAGGGAGGGACGGTTGAAGACAAATGAAGTACAACTACTCAGATGGAACATTGTGGTGAGTACGTAACTTCTTTATCTGAAGTAGTTTACTTCATTTGGTCTTCAACCTGTAGGACAGAGTCCCCAGCTACTAAACTCCTGGGAGACCCTCATGGAAGGATATTCTGGAGCACCGCGGATGCTCTCCTTCTAGATGTTAAATCCAATTTGTAATGGGAAATAAACGTATGAGATGAGGACCAAGTAGCTGCAGAGCAAATGTCATCCAAAGACACCCTAGACCAGAAAGTTGCAGACGAAGCCATGGACCTAGTGGAATGAGCTTTAACCTGACTTGGAGGAGACATGCATTTGTCCTTATAGACCTGCAGGATGCATTAAGAAATCCATCTAGCTATAGTGACCTTGGAAATAGGTTTGCCCAAAAGGTCTATAGAACGAAACAAACGACTGATCAGATTTACGAAAATATTTTCTCCTGTGTAAATAAAATCGTAACTGTCTATGAACATCCAACATGTGTAGTTTGTATTCCACCCTGTTGGTAAAACTGGGAAAGAACACAAGCAAATTTATAGTCTGATTGATACTGACTGGTGACGTCACCTCAGGAAAAAAAGATGGGTTAGTTCGAAGGGGAACTATATGAAAAATCATGTACGGAAATTTTATGGACAAGGCCTGTAGTTCCAAAACCATTCCAGCAGAGGTAATCGCCACCAGAAAAGCTGTTTTCCAGGACAGAAATTTTAGATCTGCAGTTGTGGCAGGCTCGAAAGGCGGAGTGACCAGAGCTTGGAGAACCATAGAAAGGTCCCACAGGGGACAGGATCTCTGACCGGGGGGCATAGCAAAAAAAGTGCCTTTAATAAAAGCTTTACACAGTCTAGAAGATGCCAAGGATGCAGACTTCTCACCCACATGAAAATGAGAAATGGCAGCCAACTGAACTTTGATAATAGAAGAACAAGCTTCATGCTGGAAAATATCAGCTAGAAAATCAAGTATGGTGGAAATAGGAGCCGTAAAAGGATCTAAACTCCTCTGAGAAGCCCAGAAAGAAAAACGTTTCCATTTGCTGCGATAGAAGGCTTATGAGGGGCTACCAAAACAGACTTAAATGAGGAGGAGAGTCTGGGAGTCTTAACAATCATGGGAACTTTTGCCCTCTCTGGTTCCGAGAAAAGGACCTTTAAGGGTTAGAGAAGCAGATCCCAATGGCAAACAGTGTCTTCCCATCCTTCTCACTCTGGACTAGTCTCTCTTTGATGATCTTACCAAAAAGAGTCTAGCCATCATAAGGGGCATTAGCAAAGGACACCTTAAAGGGATTCGTGAATTGGCACAACCTGAGCCAGGCATTACACCTCATGGACACTCCAGACCCAGCCACCCCTTCCGTAGCATGGGAGAGGAGTCACATGGACATATTTGATACTGCTCTCAGAGTGACCATTTTCACGAAGAATGAAGCCTTGTCCTCCTGCGACATGGACTTGGGTGGAGACTCCTCCAGCTCCTTCACTAGATCGCGTTGGAGTCTCGTGACATGGGCCAAGTAGTTCAGCGCCCTTACTGAAAAGGTAGCTGAAGCATACACCCACTTCCCTAGGTGGTCCATCATCCGTGACTCATAGGTTCATAGGTTGGTACTAGGCTATCAGCCCTAGGGCCTATACAAGCCTAGCCATAACAATTCCCTGGCTATTTCTTCCCACATTATTTACTTTCCTGGACCCCTGTCTAGCAGGGTGACTGACGTGATCCCTGGTCAAGAAGGACCCGTGCCGAAAGCCTCCAACAACACAGACTCATCAGAGGAGAGCTTGGGGGCAGACCAACCTCCCCACTTGCACAGGATCTCCATGATGTCTCCAAAGGAGACATCACTGGGAAGTGATCTTGGGGAGCCCTCCCCAGCATCTAAATCTATGTCCTCAGTTAGGGACTTGGAGGAGTCCAAGTTCTGCCTCCTCTTGCATGTATGCTTGCGAGGCACATCTCCCGTGGGGCTCTCCAGGGAGTGCTCGCAAGTCATCTGTTTCTCTGGGGGAACCATCTGTGGCTCTTCGGGCACAGGCTGTCCCCTCTGGTACGACAATGGGGACCGTAGACCGAGCCGAGGGTGTCTGGGCAGATTCCGAGGGGGCAGTCAGGGGCCTCGATCTGATGGAGAGGACCCATTCTACCACATCGAATGCCAAAGGAAAGCGGTCCTCCTGGGAAGCTAAGGAGGCCTGTCTCTCCGGATCAGACAAGAGAATCGGAGCCGACCCAAAGTGGACAGAACTCCGAGGGAGAGAACCTGGCCCGACAACGTCAGAGCCGATGGAAAAGGTTCCACTCCCTCGGATCTGACACCCAGGCTCTGGCTCCGAGAGTGGCTGGAATCCGAATGGGTCAGATCTGAGATGCTCCATGCAGCTGTCAGCGTTGCGGGCCAACCTCAGATCCAAGAAGTCCGAAGCCGAAGATCAGATCGGGGAAGGAGAAATTGGCTGAAAAAATGAAGCGAGCTCCGCCCTCCTGACCCTCCTGAGGGAGGGGAGGCTGGCAAGACCCCCATCTGGATCTGTGTACGGATAAAGCGCCTCATCATCTTAAGCATATCGATGTCTGATAAAGAACGTGTTGACCAAGACGAGGCTACGGACTCCAACCTGGCTGGTCAGGAAACCGAGGCCCGGGAGGGAGGCTAAAAGTACAGTTTTGTACCTACCATAAATGTAGATGTTCGAGTGTTCACCCTGCTGCCGTCATCACACTTGGGTTTATCCTGCTGTCAGGCAGTCCCGCAGTCGGCCCGAATTCCAAAGTCTTGGTCCGGCGTCGGTTGCTGTCGCTTCTTCCCCAACGTCAGTGCACCAGGGGTACATAAGAGGCATCTGACGCCATTTTCTTCAGTTTTTCTTGCCCCAGATGTCAGGTGCCCCCAATAGGTAGGCAATATATATATATATATATATATATATATATATATATATATATATACACACACATACATATAGCTATATAAAAATAAAACAAAACCCTTAGGCACAAGCAAATACACCACAGAGGTAGAGGTAGTATAGGATAGAGTGGTAGAGAAAAGTTCAGCTGTTTCAGAGGGAATGGAGGGAGGGTAACCTGGACTGTAGCAGGGTGAACACTCGAACATCTACATTTATGGTAGGTACAAAACTGTACTATGTTCATCGTGTTACCCTGCTGCAGTCATCACACTTGGGTTGAGTCCCAAAGCCAAGGATGGGAGGTGGAGTCAAACAAGGTTAGAAGAAGCTAGTAGGCCCTGCAAAACTGCAGTGGCAAAACCAGCTCTAGTCTTAGAGTATAGAGGTAGGTGATAGTGCTTGGTGAAGGTGTGCACTGAACTCCAAGTTGCAGCTTCCAGAATATCCTTGGTTGCCACTCCCCTGAGAAAGGCTGCTGATGTAGCTGTAGCCCTGGTGGAGTGGGACCTAATGTTAGCATGTACTGGTTTCCCATGATGCGAGTAGCAGAAACGTATGCAATGCCCTATCCATTTAGAAATGGTCTGTTTTGAGAGAGCTCTTCCTTGTGATCCTGTAGCATAGGCTACAAACAGCTGGTCAGTTTTTCTGAGAGCCTTAGTCTTATCCAAGTAGTAACGTAATTGCCTGTGAATGTCCAAAGAGTGCAGGAGTCTTTCTCCTTTGTTCTGGGGATTTGGGAAGAAGGTGGGCAAGTGAATGGTTTGGTTTAGGGCCACACTGGATACCAACTTTGGCATAAAGGAAGGGTTAGTTCGTAGAGAGACTCTGTCTTGAGGAAAAATGAGGAAAGGCTCCACTGCCATTAGTGCCTGTAGCTCTGAGACTCTTCTAGCTGAGGTTATTGCTAGAAGTAGGGCAGTTTTCCATGAAAGAAATTTTAAATCAGCTGAAAAAGCTGGTTCAAAGGGTGGCAGTGCAAGCTTTTCCAGAACAAAGTTGAGATCCCAAGTAGGTGTTAGAGCTCTCCTTGGTGGTCTTAAGTTCTTAGCCCCTCTGAGGTACTGTCTTAGGAGAGATTTGTGAGAATAAAGGAGGATCTGTGATGTAATGAGCTAAAATTGCTGAGGCGTGGATCTTAATAGATGAAAAGGAAAGTCCTTTATGTAACATCTCAGTTAAATATTGTAGAATCTGAGGGATGTTTGGATCAAGGGCGCAGAATCTTTTCCATTTGTCTGAATAGGTTTTCCTGGTGCTGGGCCTCCTGGCCTCCAGAATGACATCCATAACAGCTTTGGATAAAGGTGTTGGCTGGTTGTTTAGGTAATTTGCCATGCAGCCAGGTTTAAAGTCTTGAGCTGGCTGTGTAGAATCGGATTGTCTCGCTGGGTGAGCAGGTGAGGAATTTGTGGCAAAATCCATGGTGGGCCATGGGCCATATTCCTTAAAATTGGATACCAATGCTGGCATGGCCAGTCTGGTGCAACGAGTATCATTTGTGGCCTCTCTAATCTGGCTTTCAGCAGTACCTTTGCTAGAAGAGGCAGTGGAGGGAAGGCATACACTGTTAATGTTTTCCAAATGAATGAGGGCGTCCACTTTCCAAGCTAATGGATGGAAGGTCCTTGAGCAAAATTTTTGAAGTTGGTGGTTGTGGGGGCTTGCAAACAGATCTATGTGTGGGCTTCCCCATTTTTGAGCTACCATTGCAAACACTTGCGGATCTAGTTTCCATTCGTGTGGATCCATGATGTTTCTGCTTAGGTCGTCTGCCAATGTGTTTTTCTTTCCTGGCAGGAATTGTGCTTGTAATTGAACCTGGTAAGACAGTGCAGTGTTCCACAAGGTCATTGCTTGCCTGCATAGAGGGTAGGAATGTGTGCTCCCTTGCTTGTTTATGTACCACATTACTGTGGTATTGTCCGTCTTTATTATTAGTTGTCCTGGGTGGAGAAGGTCCTTGAAAGCTGTTAGGGCATTCTGTACTGCTAGCATTTCTTTTTGATTGATATGCAGATGCCTCTGATCTGAAGTCCACTTGCCCCGAATGCACTGCCCTGCCATGTGTGCGCCCCAGGCATAGTCCGATGCATCTGTTGTCATAGTTTGCCTGGCTGTGGGTAAGGTGAAAGGCTGACCCTTGTTGAGGTGACATGCCTGTGCCCACCATAGAAACTCCTGTTGAAGGCAAGGAATGAGTGGTATCAGTTTCCAAGCTGTGGCTGTGCTGAGTCCATACACTTTTCAGGTACCAATGTAATTTCCTCATATGCAGTTTTGCAAATGGTATTAGTAGTATGCAAGATGCCATGAATCCCAAGGCCTGCAGAATTTTTCTTGCAGGGAGTTGGGTCTTTGTTACCATTATTTTGAAATATTGAATCAGCTGTCGTCGTTTGTCTGGCGTGAGATAAGCCATCTGGGCCACTGTATTCAAGCTGGCAACCAGGAATATTATGTTTTGTGAGGGCACTAGTTTTGATTTATTTTCGTTTACTGTGTACCCTAGGCAACTTAGAAGGTGTTTGACAAATGCCAGATGCTTTAAAAGAATGCCCTTGCTTTCTGCTTGAATAAGGCAGTCGTCCAGGTATGGGTATATTTGAATTCCTCTTTGTCTGCAGTATGCAATTACTGGTGCCAGGCATTTTGTGAAGACCCTGGGCACAGTAGATAAGCCAAAGGGCAGTGCAGAGAATTGATAATGTGTTGAACCTGCAATGAAGCGGAGGTATCTTCTGCAATTTTGCCTGATAGGGACATGCAGGTATGCCTCCTTGAGTTCCAAAGTGACTAGGCAAGCATTCTTGCCCAGCATGGGAAGAAGCTGCTGTAGTGTTAGCATCTTGAATTTTGGTACTTGCAGATAGGTGTTCAGAATTGAAAGATCCAGAATGGGTCCCCATGCTTTGTCCTTTCTTGGGACTAGGAAGAGTCTTGAGTAAAATCCTTGCCCTTGCTCCTGTGTAGGTATCTGTTGAATGGCTCTCATGTCCATGAGAGCTGTAATTTGTTTTTGTGCTCCTGCCCATTGATTTGGTGGCATGTTTGGCATTCCTTTGATCCTTGGTAAGGTATGAAAGTGGAATCTGTATCCTTGAAAGACAATGTTTAGAACCCACTTGTCTTTTGTGATGATGTGCCAGTTGTCTGCAAAAAAAGCTTGTTTTCCTTCCCAAGGGAGCTGCCAGGAGAGATTTGCTTGGTAGTTTGAGGATAAAGTCATTGTGTTGGTCTTCTGCTAGCTTGTGGCCTGTCTTCTCCTCCTTTCTGGGTAGCAGAACCCCATTGGCGAGGTTTGTAAGGGCCCTGTGACTGACATTTGCCCCTCTGTGATCTGTCTGAAGCTGGAAAGGACCATTTTTTGTTGGCCGATTTCTGCTGAAACAAGGGGATTGTACCTGCAAAAAATCCTTGACCGTTTGCATAGACTTTGCCTTATCCTCCATTTTCTTTAAAACCTCTTCTGCTTTGTCACCAAATAATACATCCTACTGTAAAGGTGCATCCAATAATTTTGCTTTAACATGGTCAGGGAGGGCTTGTTCTTTTAACCAGCATGTCTACGTATGACAGAGCCAGTTAACAGCTGCTCTACAGGAAGCTTCCAATGAATCAAATCCGCATTGTAAAGTAGGTTTGCCAACCTGTTCAGCTGCATGCAACAGATCCTGCATTTCCTTGAATTCAGACTGCTCTGAATGTGTGCTCATTTTTTGTTTTAACTGAGACATTAGGAATTGCTGATATTTCAACATGTGAAACTGGCAATTTAATGCTCTCATAGCCAGAGTTGCTGAGGTGTATATTTTCTTTCCCCATCTATCTAGGGCTCTGGAATCCCTTTCAGAGGGCACATTATTTTTAGCCATAAAAGCTTTTGCTCCCTTAGGACCCTGGGAAATTGTTTCTGGGTCAGCTACAGGGCTTTTATAAAGGAATTTGTGAGAGTCAGGTACTCTGTAGTATCTGTCTTGTTTGGCTGGAGCAGGAGGTAGAGAATCTGGATTTAAACTAGACTCAAAGTAAACATCATCCACAATATCTAAAACTGGAGGGATAGCAAGAAATCTGTGCTGGGGTAGTAAAAGGAACTCTCGGAGCCTTTTCTTAGAATCTGAGTAATCCTGGCCTTCCCAGTGGAAATGTTCCCTCATTGTATGTAAAGTTTCCCCAAAGGAGTAGTCTTCAGGGGGAGATGCTGAGGGAATAGAGTCTTCAGCATCAGAGTCTTCATAAGGTGGAAAAGTTTAACCCTGTTCCTCAGAGGAATCTGAGGAGACTGAAACCTGGTCAGAGGATGCATAATCCTCCTCTTGTCTTGGTCTTTTATCAGGACGGGGTTGGGAAACCCTGATAAGGGTAATCAAATCTTCAGCCATCTTAAGCATCTGCTTCTTAGGCATGGGGCCTTGAACTGTAGACTGATGTACAGTTTTCTTAGGTTTTAAAGGAGTTTTAAGTTTAGCATAAGATTTAATGGTGAGTGTAGTCGGTCTGAAGACACCTTCTGCAACCGAAGGTGTTTCCACTGCACCAGTATCTACTTCTGCTCTGGTGTCAGTAGATGGCTGCGTCGGCCTAGTAGGCTCCGCTTGGAAATCCACAGCTGTCTGGGGTTCTAGTTCTGCGGTCGTCAGGGGCTGCGTAGGCGCCTCACTGAAAACTGGAGAACCGGCGACAGGCCCAGCTGAGGCCTCAGAGTCTGGCTTGTTCCTAGGCCGCCTGTCCTTATCCTTGTGTTTTTTTATGTATGGCGGTCGTCGGCTGCTCCGACGGCATGATATAATTAAATCTCTATAGACATGATATTTCACAAATTGCGGCAAACGAGATCTGGGGATGGAAGGCAGTGGAGGTGCATTATGGGTAAGGCGAGGAGTCTGGAGCTTGGAGCTTATGCTAGTCATTTTTGCCGGCTTAGATCCGTATCCCACAGGTTGGAGACCAAATGAAGTAAACTACTTCAGATCAATAAATTGCCAAAGAGACAAATGGAAATTCACACTTTGTGAAACAGTTAAGGGACTGGCAGATTTTTTTTTTTTTTTTTTTTTGAGGGGGGGGGGGGGGCAAAGTCCATTATATAGTAATTCCACCTTGTTTGACTGTCCTTTGTTCTGAGGGGATTCCCGTTTTCTTTTTGCAACTTCCCTGTCACTGCTTTTTAAACATCAATTTACCAGCATTCTGCTGAGATTGTTTATTTTGCTTCTTGGCAAAATTATAAGAGGGAGCAAAAAAAAAGTTACTGAATCAGTTTACCGCTCTCATCACACTTTTTGGTAACCTATGCAGCAGACAGTTCAAAAAAATATCTATCTAAAGAAGAATTCAACACTGAATTTTTTTACATCTTGTGGGAGGTTTTGAGAATGCAGCCACGCAAACCTCCTCAAAACAACATCAGTGGCAAGAACTCTGGAAGCAGTATGACCAAAGTCAAAACACACTTTAAGCAATAAGTAGTGACCCGAGAAGCAGAATAAACCAGAATATACAAATCAGAGTTTATTTCAATAGTAGTATCTTCATCAAAAACACTGACTTTCACAATTGGTTAGTATAAACATATGTCCCTGAGAATTCAGAATTCCAAGCTGCAGAAGCATACACCCCCCAAAAGTTATCAATACCTTTACCATGCTTATCAGGAAGAGGATTACAATTAACAAAATACTTGGCAGCAGATGATTAAAGCTATTGCTGGAGGAGCAGGTCAGGGATTACTGTATAGAAAGTTCAAAGACTGATGAATTTTGTGCATTCTATCTGCTTTCTTAGGGGCGTCAGGTTGGCTGTCAGGGCAACCACAGGGTGTGTCACACACACCCTTCCACTGCTGACTGCACACTGGGGGATGGGATGAGGGTTCTGGAAATTCCAATTGTAGGAAATCATAACATTTTGAGAGGGACTGAGAAACCTCTATTTTCCTCAATGAAAACAACAGCCCACCTATGAAATACTCTCAGGTAAAGTGAAACCTTCACAGGAAGACTTTAATATTACACCCTCCTCAAATTCTGAACCAGAAACATGGGGGTTTAAAAAATGCATTTCTTCTTTAACATTCCCTATAGATTCCAAATACTGAATCTCTTCAGAGAGAAGAATCTTTTTTTTTTTTTTTTTTTTTTTTTTAATCAGAAACCACCTTACAAGAAGGGTCAATAGCCTGCACAACACCCGGAGTCAAGCCCAAATTACTCTTGTACTGAGAAACTGACACAGGAGAATTTAAATATTTGCATTTCTGTTTCTTTTTGGCAGGAAAGCTAGGGCAAACAAAGTACAGTTTTGTACCTACCATAAATGTAGATGTTTGAGTGTATACCCTGCTGCAGTCATCACACTTGGGTTATCTAGTCGTCAGGCGGTCCCGCAGTTGGCCTGAACTCCAAAGTCTTGGTCCGGAGTCAGTTGCTGTCGCTTCTTCCCTGACATCAGTGCGCCAGGGGTATAATATGATGCATCAGACGCCATTTTCTTCAGTTTTTCTTGCCCCAGATATCAGGTGCCCCCAAAAAGGTGGTCAGTAATTAGTACCAATCTAAGAAATTTAGCACAAACACAACATCCCCCCAGCTATAAGCAAACACATCAGAAAGGTATTGTAAAGATTTAGTTAGTTAGTCAGAGGGGATGGAGGGAGGGTAACCTGGACTGCAGCACGGTGTACACTCGAACATCTACATTTATGTTAAGTACAAAACTGTACTATGTTCATCGTGTTACCCTGCTGCAGTCATCACACTTGGAATGGAGTAAAAACCAGATGTTCTCACCACGAATAAAGTCAAAATCACAAATCACAAGTCCAATGTGATGAAAATAGAACGAAGTATTCACAAAAAACTCCAGTAGAAGTCCAAAACAGGTTTATTTAAGATGTGAGCGCTTTCGCGTAGTACCTACTATGCTTCATCAGACAGACATAGAATTATTTAAAATCACCATTTAAATATAAAAAAGGGCACCAACATTAGCGTCTAAAATTGATTAATTAGACAAGTTACAATCAATTGGATTCAATTAAATTAAATTACATAAAATTAAGTCAAACTAAATCGTGTTGACTTGATTCAGTTAGAAAAAATATATCAGCAGACTGCTAGATGTAAATTTCATTTGTTGGAATGCTTTAGACAATGCTATGTATCCAAGGAAACATCGTATTATAAGCGGAGCGCTATGAAGTGTTACAAATAAGGCACTTTGAATAAAATAGATCGCCACGTAAATGTATAAAATAGAATGAACTCAGAATACGCTGATCAATAATTATGAGCACTTATTAATGAGGCTAGAGTATACTACGTGCATAAAATAATATATATAGGAGTAATCAACCTTTATGGTAGTGCAAATAAGCTGTCACTAAAACTTCATTTATGAACAATAATATATATATATTTTAGAAAAAGTGATGCTGTCTAGGTCAATTTATTAAATAAATACATGAAATACATTGTTAAATCTTTGTATAAAATATATGTGTATATTTAATTATCAAACAAATAGATTATATGTATATATAACAATATCTATGTATATTATAAAAATGTAACTAAGGTAGTAATAATTGTATAGTAATAATATATATATGTGTATACAAACATATATTTTATTACATTTTTATTACATTTTAGTCATCACACTTGGGTAGAATCCCAAAGCTAAGGTTGGAAGGAGGAGTCAAAGAGGGTTAGAGGAGGCTAGAAGGCCCTGCAGAACTGCAGTGGCGAAGCCAGCTGTAGTCTTAGAGTAAAGTTAGTGGTAAGTGGTAGTGTTTGGTGAAAGTGTGTACTGAACTCCAAGTTGCAGCTTCCAAAATATCCTTGGTTGGCACCCCCCTGAAGAAGGCTGTAGGAACTGGTTTTCCATGATGGGTATAGCAAAAACGAATGCAATGTCCTATCCATTTGGAAATGGTCTGTTTTGATATAGCCTTCCCTTGTGAAGCTGCAGCATAGGATACAAAGAGCTGGTCAGATTTTCTGAAAACCTTAGTTTTATCCAAGTAGTAATGAAGTTGCCTGTGAATGTCCAAGGAATGCAGGAGTCTTTCTCCTTTGTTCTGTGGATTTGGAAAGAAGGTGGGTAAGTGGATGGTTTGATTTAAAGCCACACTGGATACCACATTAGGCATGAAGGAAGGATTAGTTCGTAGAGAAACTCTGTCTTGATGGAAAATGAGGAAAGGTTCCACTGCCATTAGTGCCTGAAGCTCTGAGACTCTTCTGGCTGAAGTTATTGCTAGCAGCAGGGCAGTCTTCCATGATATAAACTTTAGATCAGCAGAGAAAGCTGGTTCAAAGGGAGGTAGCGTAAGTTTTTCCAGAACAAAGTTGAGGTCCCAGGTTGGTGTAGGTGCTCTCCTGGGGGGCCTAATGTACAGTAGAACCTTCCTCAGCTAGTTCTTTCTTGGTGGCAGCCGCTACCACCATGGCATCAACTACTAAGCCCTTTGCTTAATGTGGATGGTCTCCAGAAGCAGAAAGTATTTTGTCAGGTCTCCGCGGGACAGGTTTCTACACAGTCAGGAGCCTTCCAATCCCATTGAGCGATCAGTTTAATTAGGTCATCAGCGGGCAGAGTCACCCAGGAGGTAGACAAGCGAGCACCAAAGGCCTGCAAGTACACAGATTCCTCACAGGAAGGGTCTTTGGGCTTCCAATCACCCCACTGTTTTAGGATCTCAAGAATGTCTCACAAGGAGACGTCTTCCAGGGTTGACCATGGGGAACCCTCCCACTCATCGAAATCTATGTCCTCCGTGACAGATTTTTTTGGGAGAATGAAGGTGTTTCCTCTTACATAATCTCTTCCAAGGTGGCTCTTCAGTGGGAGCATCTGAAGAGGACTCGGAAGAGGGTATGCCATTAGTAGGCAAGTCTTGCAACCTTGGAGCTCACTGTCCAAGAACAGAGGTTGGTGGTAGAACAGATAAACCTGGGGTCAAAGGGTGAGACTCTGGTAATACAGGAGCCGTCTGAGACTAGGCAGGGGCCAAGGCTCTTTCCATGGCTTGAAAGGCAGGACCCCTGAGGAGGGATAGGAGCCCGGAACAGACAAACTCGGAACCAGGGTCACACCCAGTCCCGAGAAACCTACCTGACAAACCAGAACCAATGACAGGTCCTCTGCTGGCACAGCCCAAAGAGGCAAGGCCAGCTCCATAGAAAAAAAATCAGAGGCGACTCAAACCTCTCAAGTCCAACAGCGAAGACACAGTCCCAGGGACCCTTCAGTCCCAAATGCACTGAAGGAGTCAGAACCGTACCTGGAGAAGACAAAGGTTGTTGGTGTTGAAGTTACTGGAACCTGTGAAGATGGAGTCAAGTGCTTTAAAGCCTGTGAAGAGGTTGGAGGAGGAGAAGGGGTTATAGGAGAGAAACCCCCTGCAACAGAAGGGAGAGGGGGCTGAGAAGATCCCTGGCTGTAAGGAGTTGATCCACCAACCTTACTATATCAGCATCTGGAGAGACTTCTGGTGGAGCAAATGGACAATACAGAAAGAGACTCTGGTCTATCTATAAAGGGGCTAGGGAGTTGTCCAAAAGAGGGGTCAATGGAGGAGGAGGAGGAATAAATGGTCCTGGGCTGAGTAGAAATATCAGTCTTCGGCACAGTCTGAGGAGCCGTGAGAGATATTGGTGCCGACATGGCAGCAGTGACAATAAGTACCAGTGTCTGAACTGTAGCCAAAGTAGAAGCGGTAGGAGTCGTAGTTTAAGTGAGCATTACAGTCGATGTCAATGGCACTGGTAAGGGGAACTGTGCCGAAGAATAAGTCCATTCTTAAAGCTTCTGAACCTTAGATTTTGGTTCCTAAGAGGAACCCACAGGTGCATGCTTATGCTTTTTAACAGTCTTGGTCGAGGGAGATGTCAGCACCAAACAGGAAGTTATGGAACCAAATGCCACAGGAGACAGGTCAGCCTTTGACAAGGCTTCTTCGAAAGGGGCTTTAAGAACCCCTTTGAGAATAAGCTTATTCCTACATTCTATCAGAGCTCTATTACTGAAACCGTGGCAGATTGTACAGTCGGTACTTATAATTGTACAGTCGGTACTTATAAACTCCAATTACCCAGTAGAATCACAAGGCACCAATGAAGGCAGTCCCAGTGCTGTTTTTTAAAACATTCCCAGCGGCAATACATGAAAAAGTAGTTTATTCCACATACAACACAGCACCAAAAGCACAGGATTTAGCGCTTTTGTCTCACTACAGGAAACATCATTAGAATCAGTGCACGTAACTTCCTACAGCCCTTAAATACGTTAACACTCCAACTGGCTAATGTCATTCTTTAGTAGTATCCCCTCCCCAGCCTGTGCTTTTGGTGCTGTGTTGTACGTGGAATAAACTACTTTTCATGTATTGTTGCCGGGAGTGTTTTTTCAAACAGTGTTTGGACTGCCTTTATTGGTGCCTTGTGATTCTACTGGAGAATTGGAATTTACCAGTTTTTTATTATTTCCCCATAACTCCAGTGTTTTGGTTAACAGTCCGTACTTAAGTGGGGTGGAGCCAAACAAACACAACAATCATGGTCATCAGAGTCTGGCATTTTCCTGCCACACTCTTTTCATTGTTTGAAACCAATACTGGCGCATTTGGATTTATCTGCCATCGCTCTAAACAAAAAAGCGGGACAGGCAGAAAGAAAAGTAAAGAGGAGAAAAGCCAACAAACAGTCACACCAGAAAGGAAAGCACTACCAGCAATGGTAAAAAGATTATCGAACGTTAAAGGAGAGGGAACTACCAATGATGATGGGGAAAATTACCAACGATAAAGGGAAAAATAGCAAATATACTCACACTAAGGGATAGACCAGAAATTAAGGATTCTAAAAGTTTAGCGATTAATACCAAAAACCCAGGTACAGAAAAATAAAGGCCAAAAGTATAAAGTTTTACTTCGCTACGAGAGAGGAGTCGGCTGATATGTCTTCTTTTAAGAGGGGCAAACGAGATCTGAGGTAATGTAGAGGGGGAATTGTGGATAGGCTAGTAGCTAGAGAGATTTTTTTGGCTGACGTGAGCTACAGAATGGCTGTATCCGTTCTGAGGATCGGAACCACACCAACAAGTCAACAATAGATGAAGAATGACATCAGATATAACGTCAGATGTAAAGCTAACAAACTTTTTTTTTTTTTTTTGCAGGAAGAAAGGAGAGACGCACGCACACAGAGAAAAATCGAGGTAAGACTTACAAAATACATGCAAGGATGAAAAACAGCCAAGAACTAGGATAACACTACCCCAAGCTAGAGAGCATGAGATCCATATCGGGTTCGTTGAAACAGCAAATAAGATCTGGGGTACTTGGGTGGATGTGGGGCATTATGGGTAGGATGGAGGAGCTTGGGTGGATGTGGGGCATTATGGGTAGGATGGAGGAGCTTGAGTGGGATCCAAGTTTCTAGAATGTGGCCAAGCTGAATCCAAAGGTCAGATCCAAGACCCCATTATGAGGAGGAATGAAGAAGACAACATTAGATTAGTAGGTTTAAAAGGTTCAGCTAAAATGCAACGTTAACTCCAAAACAGAATTGCAGACAAACTTGCCAATAAGTATATGCATCGTGTACTTCAAAAATGAGCAAGCAGAAACTGAAAATGGTACACACTAATCTGGAAGTTTAATATGGAAATAAACCAAAAGTACAGAACTTAAATGACAGTCTCATACAAGATCATCCTCCATAACCCCCCTTTTCCCCCATATTTTCTACATCTACTTATACAATACCACTTTCCTACTTAGTTCAACAGTCATGCACGACTCTAGTAGATTCTCCATCTCACAATCCATCCACCTTATTGCTGGATAACCTGTCTTCCTCTTGTCTGTCCCAAATAATCTTCGGCTTTTCTGCACATGTGCCCAAACCACTGTAATCTTTCCTCTTTGAACTTCTCTCCAACTGGAGCTGCTCTGGTGTCCTCACCTTTTGTCCCACATTGTATATCCTACCACTCTTTTCAGGTACTTTACCTCCATCACCTCTAACTTCTGCAACTGCTCTGCTTTCACTGCCCGAGTTTCGGTACCATATATTAGTCTTGGTTGTACCACTGTTTTGTACACATGACTTTTCAGCTTCTTCAGCATTCTTCTGTCTTACACTACCCCCGACACACTGCACCAGCTGGCTGCAGCCCCTCTGACTCTTGCTTTGACCAATCATTTAGACTTCCTTTCTCCTCAACCACACCTCCAGAAAACTGAAGCTGTTAACCAGTTCCACTGTTTCAGGGCCTTCTCTGACCACTGCTTGCAACTAACTGTGGCAACCAGTGACATATGCTGTAAGCCAACTATTTCACTGAAGATGGCTTTACAATTGCAGATTCTAATCCTTATGAAATATGCCATTTCTTTATATCAACCTGAAATGCTCAGAGTGCATGACCATGCACTCTACTGTGAAAGTACAGATGGCTCAGTGTTACGTTAACTTTGGCTCTGGCAGCATTAGCCTATGAAATGGTGCCAACATACCACTTATGACTTTCACTGGTACAAATTCACACATCCATGTTTACTGAAGACGGAGAAAAAAAAATAACTACATATTTACCATAACACTGGATATTGATTATCCCTGCCTATTCATTTCATTGCGTGGGACTGATGGTCACTGCCACAGATCTATTCAGCATACAGATCTAACTGCATGAGCTGCTCCCTTGCTTCACATAATGCACCGCTTCTCTTCCCACACTTCGCATCAAATTTGTAACCCACCCACCCCCTCCCCATATAAATCACTCTTGTTATCAACAGAATGGGAGTTAACACTGCCAGAATCAAAGTAACCTGTTCTGAAGGCTCCAGACATCTTGATGCCAATACAGAATGCACCGGGCAGTTTTTTCGAATATTCAAGGGTGAAACAGTGCACATGGAAGGACCTTCAAAAGTCAATGCCATGGGGCCTTCCCTGTCTTATTTTAACACACAGTGTGTTATATGCTTCCAGTCAGCTGCACAGATGGGCTCTTGACAGACCTAGTGAAAAATGCTGAAGGACTAGATTCAAGAAATCTGACAAATTCGATCTCCAAAGAACAGTTCTCAGCCTTCTTCCTTTAAGAAGGATCTTGAACCAGAGATACCAATAACTTTGATACCCCTGAAGGAGTATGGGAAGGAGCCTGAGAAAGCTTAGCTGAGTAAGACTCCCCCAGAGATGGACAGGGAGACTAGGAAGGGTTTACAGATTGGTTCTCTATTCTTGACGCCTTGGGAGTAGAAGATCTATCTGAAGGTTGATCAGCCATCTTTTTCTTTCTAGTGATCTCGTCTTCTTTCTCATGGTGTTTCAACTTTTCTGACAGCAGTAGTCTTGTAAGTATGAGCTTGTTGGGCTACTTTTCTGGGGTTCAGTAGCCAAAGCCCTTACTTATGTTACAGCTCCTGAAGATGCTCCAGAGACCTTATTCACAGTTAAGTAAATACCACAAATAAAGTACTATACCAACCACTATCCAAAACATTTGCAGTTTACAAAAAAAACAGCAGCCACTCAAACCACCAAGTAATACGTTCTATAAAAAAATCCTCTTAACAGACATGAACAGACAAGAAATAAACTCTGATGAACGTCTTGAGTTAGGCCCAAGTTGCATAACTGGGAAGTGGGGAGAGAGAATATATACAAACATTACAAAAAAGAAAAAAAAAACTTAGGAAGGGTTGTACAGACTAGTCTACATGCTAAATAATGGGATGGAAAATTTTTGAAAAAGAAAGTTCAACATTTTATTCACTTACCAGTTTTTGGTTCAAGATAGATCGATCATTTCTATATTGAAATGGTAGCGAATAATATTTGAGATGAGGAAGGAGGTATATGTGTGGTAGGCAGTGGAGGAAGAGCTCAAGCTGTGATAAGGAAATGTGTCTGCTGATTGACACGTGGCAGTAGTCAGTCCCACAATGAAGTACTCAGACTGGACAATCTAATATCTACCTACCAGAACTGTAATCTAGACAAGTAAGGACTGTAAAACTGTATTCTGACTTTTTTTTTTTTTTTTAACTAAGTTAACATTCTCAGATATTCAACTCTGCCATCTGCCAAGTGTTTTAGCAATCTGAAACCTACATTTTGCACAAACACTGATGACCTCTGCATGCACAGGTATACCTACATTTATGCTGCTGCTAAGTGGAGGCTTGTAAAAAGTTGCTCCAATTTCAAGACACCAAATACAAAATTCATTCTGGTAAATTCAGTTTCACTCTTTTTTAACACCCTAAAAGCCTATACAGACTTATGACAATGGCTGCGCACAGAAAACTCTTTATTGCATCAATGTGTTTACAATAGGTACCAAAATGTTTAGCTTCCCAAATGTCATTACACATCACAATGACAAAAAAGTTGTATTTCGCAAGTGTCATTACATATTCCTTCATGACACTTGTGGCACTTCACAAAAGCACAGAATAGTGTATTCTTCTACTAATGCTCATTTGCTTGTGCAGATGCAAATACTCTTTCTTCTCCCGCCATTTACAGTGCCAGTCCACGTCTTTATGTAGAGGCCTACACAATGCTAAATTTCTAATAATGGTACCACTGGTACTCACAAACGGATCTGTGCCTCTAAATCCATTCATAAATATCTACAGAGATATTCAACTGGTTTCTGAGAATAACCGTGTTATATGTTAATCCGTAACAATACAGTCTTGTATGTACACACGTGCTTTTAACAGTAATGCAACCAAGTGTTAAAAGAAAATACTGTTAACAGTGGTTGGACCAACAACACAGGATCCTATCATTTTTTTGCACTACTTGTGTTCCAAGTTTGAACAATGGCTTTGGTTCCTGCTAACCAACTATGAGAGACGGGCAGCACTTTGATAGCAACTGCCAATTTCCCTTACTCAAAGGAGGAAATATTTCTGGAAGAAAATGAGCTGAATAATAAAGCAAGGTTTTTCAGGCTTCCATAAGTAACAGCAGGGATTCTGTTGACTCTAGACTACCCCACCACTGGAGCCACTGTAAACCTCCAAATTGGGATAAGGGGGAATGTAGAAGTGGTAAGGGGATGAAGCAAAAACTCCCTGCCCCTCACTGTGATGACGACAGACTCTGCTGCATGTGATTTCATCCAATAAGAGGAGCAAATGAAAGAGACAAAGCAGTTAACATGAACAACATCTTGGGTCTCCATTGAAAACAGGCCAGTGAGCTAGTGGGAATAACCCAATCAACAAATTACTGGAAGGGAAAACAATTCCCCAGAGTCAGTGTGTGTAAAATTTGAAAGGGAAGGTACATAAAGAGATGACAACATACAAGACACTAAAACAGAAACTCATGGACCGAATGACTTTTACAGAGTTTTTAAAACTATACTCACTGGGTTCAGGAGGTGGTGGAGGTGGAGGTGGTGGTGTTTCTTCAGCAGCAGCAACTGCAGCAGCAGCTTCATTTGCCATTGATCTTGTAATTCTACCCTTGCGTCGACCTTGGCTATTAGCAGTTTTGCGTCCCCGTGGTGTGGAATGCTCTTTCTCTTCAACCTCCTCAACTGGAAGCTCTGGCTTTTCCTTCTCTTTAGGGGCTTCCCTGTAAATATTTCCAATATAGGCAAGCTAAAGTCTTGACAGAGAACCTTCGATTCAACAGCAATGACATTAATTCCAACTTAGTTTCTTCAAAGTGAAGAGTACACTGTACACAACACAAACTCTGAAGATGTGAAGAAATCTCTTTAATGAGCAACTGTGCTAAGTACCACTAAAGTGATGCTGCCATATTCCAAGATGTTAAGAATCAAACTGAAGGCAGAGCTAGCAAAAACAAATATGTCTAAGTGCATTACATATACAAAATAATTTCTATACGTTTTAATGAAGGATCATCAGCAATAACAGACATGTCTAAACTCTGACAAGGACAAAAAGCAGCAAAGTGTTTGACATCTAACAAGAAGTTTGGAGGGGAAAAAAATAAAACTTTTGTATTTGTATACACATCTGCAGGACCATGAAGATATCCACGGGGCAAAAGTGATGAAAATTTTTAAACAAAAGAAAATGCAATAAAAATATAAAACATTTTAATTCAGTAATACCTACTTTTAACTAATAAATTAGCCAACCAATACTCTGAATGTATGGAAGGGGAGGTGACAATGCAACCTGGAAATTTACCATAAAACTAACAGGAGATCTAGACAAGTATTTAGAAGAAATACTGTAAACACTGGAATGATAATAGCATTCCTAAACAGAAAAGGGAATTTGTGACCTAAACAGCTAAAGCCCTGCCCAAAAGTTACTTACTTTGGTTCTTCCTTTTCATCTTTTTCTTCCTCCTCTTTCTCCTTCTTTTCCTCCTCCTCTTTTTTCTCAGATTTTTCTGGCTTTTCTTCTTCTTGTAGTTTTTCTGGTTCTTTCTCTTCTTGTGAAGGACGAGTTATCTGTTGCTTAAGAAAAACATTTTCTAAATATCTATCATGTTAACAGAACACACACTGACCGACTTATTGTATAGTCGGTCTTAAGATTTCAAACCAAGGAATACAAAACAGCAGCTATCAATTGCACACATCAGTAACAAACCCTTATGTCATATGGTTACGCCTAGTTCAAGTTTATTAACAATGATACCTGCTTATTTTGCTACATAAACCAGTGACTGAAAGCTAAATGTGACGTCACAGCTGTTTGTGAAACTTCAAAAAACATTCAATAACACAATGACATTCACGCAGAATAAAGAGGGGTCCTCCCTATACTGAAGAAAATTATACAAAAGAAGTGCTCATTTAGTCATTTTGTGGAGCCTTTACAGCTGGTAGTCTTTTATTAGTTTTTACTTTATCAATTTACCTGTCCCAATATCTTAGCATTACTAATTTGAGGGTCAGCTATTATCAGAGACCTTAGCATTATTAATTTGAGGGTCAGCTATTATGAGACCTGCATTGTCAAAACTGCAAACATGCAAGCTAAAGGAGGCAATTCCCTCTATTTTGTGGAGGCAGAGAACAACCTTAAAGGATGGAGAGACAAGGGTTTATTGTAGACAATTGGTTTTCATTACAAACACTAACGGAAATCTTTTTCACCTTTCTGTAAGTCTGCAGAGAAGTTAAACTTTATTTCAAATTGTTATATCATGCAATACTTTGATTCATTCTACTAGAATTAAAATACTTGCACAGACCCTCACAGCAGGCACAAAAAAACCTGACAAACAGAAAAAAAAAACCTGAAGGTAGCAGAAGGCGATGAAGGAACACTGACCAGTCAGCAGGTACAGAAAAGCAAAAGTACAGTTTTGTACCTACCATAAATGTAGATGTTCGCGTGTTCACCCTGCTGCAGTCATCACACTTGGGTTATCCTGTCGTCAGGCGGTCCCGAAGTTGGCCGGATTTCCAAAGTCTTGGTCCGACGTCGGTTGCTGTCGCCTCATCCCTGACGTCAGTGCGCCAAGGGTACATATATAGCAACCAACGCCATTTTCTTCAGTTTTTCTTGCCCCAGATGTCAGGTGCCCCCAAAAAGGTGATCCAAATCAGTACCAAAAAGTGAGAACACTGTACAGACACAAAAACCCTTGAGCTATAATCAAATACATCAGTAAGGCATAGCAGAGATTTAGCCAATAGATCAGAGGGGTTGGAGGGAGGGTAACCTGGACAGCAGCAGGGTGAACACTAGAACATCTACATTTATGGTAGGTACAAAACTGTACTATGTTCATCGTGTTACCCTGCTGCAGTCATCACACTTGGGTTGAGTCCAAAGCTAAGGTAGGGTGGAGGCATTATAGAGGGTTAGAGGAGGCAATGAGACCCTGCAGAACTGCAGTGGTGAAGCCTGCCCTGGACTTAGAATAAAGAGGTAAGTGGTATTGTTTGGTGAAGGTGTGTACAGAACTCCAAGTTGCAGCTTCTAAAATTTCCTTGGTAGATACCCCTCTGAGAAAGGCCGTAGAGGTAGCTGTTGCCCTGGTAGAGTGGGATCTAATGGTAGGAGGAACTGGTTTCCAATGATGGGTATTAGCAGAAACGTATGCAATGGCCTATCCATTTAGAAATGGTTTGCTTGGAAATGGCCCTCCCTTGAGAAGCTGTAGCATAGGGAACAAAGAGCTGGTCAGTTTTTCTGAAAGCCTTAGTTTTATCCAGGTAATATCGAAGCTGCCTGTGAATGTCCAAGGAATGTAGAAGTCTCTCACCTTTGTTCTGTGGATTGGGGAAGAAAGTGGGTAGATGGATGGTTTGATTTAAAGCTACGCTGGAAACCACCTTAGGCATGAAGGAAGGATTAGTTCATAGAGAAACTCTGTCTTGATGAAAAATGAGGAAAGGTTCCACTGCCATAAGTGCCTGTAATTCTGAAACTCTCCTAGCAGAAGTTATTGCCAGAAGCAGGGCAGTCTTCCAAGATAGGAAATGAAGGTCTGCAGAAAAAGCTGGTTCAAAGGGAGGCAATGTTAGTTTTTCCAGCACAAAGTTGAGGTCCCATGTTGGTGTAGGAGCTCTTCTAGGTGGTCTAATGTTTTTTGCCCCTCTGAGGAACTGCCTTAGGAGTGGATTTGAAAATAAAGGTGGATTTGTGTCGTAGTGAGCTGAAATAGCTGAAGCATGGATTTTAATTGAGGAGAAGGAGAGTCCTTTATGCAGCATCTCAGCTAAATACTGCAAAATGTGAGTCATATGAGGCTAAGTTGTGTCTTGGCCTTTAGCTTGGTTCCAAGCAGCAAACCTTTTCCATTTGTCCGAGTAAGCCTTCCTGGTGCTTGGCCTCCTGGCTTCTGGAATAACATCCAGTACTGCTTGTGAAAGAGGGGCTGGTTGGCTAATTAATTGATTTGCCATGCAGCCAGGTTTAAGGTTTTGATCTGGCTGTGCAGAATTTGCTTGTCTTGCTGAGTGAGCAAATGAGGTATTTGAGGCAAAATCCATGGTGGGCTGTGAGCCATATTCTTCAATAGTGGGTACCAGTGCTGGCGTGGCCAGTCTGGGGCTATGAGAATCATTCGAGGTTTCTCCTTTTTGACCTTCAAAAGAACCTTTGTGAGAAGAGGTAATGGAGGAAAGGCATACGCTGTCGGGTTTTTCCAACTGAAGGAGAGAGCATCCACTTTCCAAGCTTGCTGGAATGTCCTTGTACAAAAGTTTGTCAGCTGGTAGTTTTGAGGACTGGCATACAGGTCTATATTTGGTAGGCCCCATCTTTGAGTTATCATTGCAGATATTTGAGGGTCTAGTTTCCACTCGTGGGGATCTTTGATGTTTCTGCTTAGGTCGTCTGCCAATGTGTTTTTCTGTCCTGGCAGGAAGTGAGCTTGTAACTGGACTTGGAAGGTCAGAGCTGTGTTCCATAAGATTATTGCTTGCCTGCAAAGAGGATATGAATGTGTGCCCCCTTGTTTGTTTATGTACCACATTACTGTGGTGTTGTCCGTCTTTATTGCCAGTTGTCCAGGCTGTAGTAGATCCTTGAAGGCCGTCAGAGCTTTCTGTACAGCTAGCATCTCTTTTTGGTTTATGTACAGTTTTCTTTGTTCTGCAGTCCATAGGCCTTGAATGCATTGCCCTGCCATGTGAGCCCCCCAGGCATAGTCTGAAGCATCTGTTGTGATAGTTTGTCTGGGTGGTGACAAGGTGAAAGGCTGACCCTTGTTGAGGTGACATGCCTGTGGCCACCATAGAAATTCCTGTTGAAGGCAGGGCAGGAGAGATATCACTGTGTCCAAGCTGCGGCTGTGTTGAGACCATACGCTTTTTAGGTACCACTGTAATTTCCTCATATGCAGTTTTGCAAATGGTATTATCAGAATGCAAGATGCCATGAAGCCCAAAGCATGCAGAATTTTTCTTGCAGTTAATTGGGTCTTTGTTGCCATTGTCTTAAAATATTGAGTCAGTTGTAATTGCTTGTCTAGTGTAAGATAAGCCTTCTGGGCCGTTGTGTCCAAGCTGGCACCCAGGAATGTCATTTTTTTGTAAGGGTACTAGTTTTGACTTCTTTTCGTTTACTGTGTACCCAAGACAATTTAGTAGATGCTTCACAAAAGCCAGATGTTGTATGAGAATTTCTTTTCTTTCTGCTTGGATGAGGCAGTCGTCCAGGTATGGATATATTTGTATTCCTCTTTGTCTGCAGTATACAATCACTGGTGCCAGGCATTTTGTGAATACTCTGGGAGCAGTAGATAAGCCAAAGAGCAGTGCAGAGAATTGATAATGGGTTAAACCTGCAATGAAACGGAGGTATCTTCTGCAACTTTGTCTGATAGGGACATGCAGGTATGCCTCCTTGAGGTCCAATGTTACCAGCCATGCTTCCTTGCCCAACATGGGAAGTAGCTGCTGTAGTGTTAGCATCTTGAATTTGGGAACTTGTAAGTAAGTGTTTAGAATTGAAAGGTCCAGAATTGGTCTCCAAGCATTTTCTTTCCTGGGTACTAGGAAAAGTCTTGAGTAAAATCCTTGGCCTTGCTCTTGAGTTGGTACCCTTTGAATGGCTCTCATGGCCATGAGTGCTGAAATTTGTTTTTGAGCCTCTGCCCTTTGATTTTGTGGCAGGTTTGGCATTCCTCTTTTTATTGGTAAGGTGTGAAAGTGGAATCTGTATCCTCGTAAAATTATGTCTAGGACCCATTTGTCCTTTATGACCATGTGCCAGTTGTCTACAAATAATGCTAGTTTCCCCCCCAGGGGGGCTGACAAAAGAGCTTTGTTTGGCTAGCTGAGGTGCAAGTCATTGAGTTTGCCTTCTGGTGGCTTGAGACCTGTCTTCTCCTCCCTTCCGGGTTGGAGTGGTCCTTTGGCGAGGTTTATACTGAGCTTGTGGTTGATCTCTGCCCCTTGGGCGCCTGTATTTACCCTTCTGAGGCCTGTCAGTGGCTGGAAAGGACCAATTTTTGGTTGGCCAGTTTCGTCTGAAGCGAGGGGGTTGTACCTGTAGGAAATCTTTGACTGTCTGCATTGATTTTGCCTTATCTTCCATTTTCTTTAAAACTTCTTCTGCTTTAACACCAAAAAGAACATTCTGCTGCAAGGGAGCATCTAGTAGTCTTGCTTTAACATGTTCAGGCAGACTTTGTTCCTTTAACCAGGCATGCCTACGTATAACTGATCCAGTGACAGCTGCTCTGCAGGAGGCCTCCAAAGAGTCAAACCCACATTGTAAGGTATGTTTGCCCACCTACTCGGTGGCGTGCAACAAATCCTGTACTTCTTTCAATTCAGATTGTTGAGGAAGGGTTGTTATCTTTTGTTTTAACTGAGAGATCAGAAATTGCTGATACTTAAGCATATGAAATTGACAGTTTAGAGCTCTCATAGCTAAAGTGGCTGAGGTGTAAACCTTTTTCCCCCATCTGTCTAGTGCTCTTGAATCCCTTTCAGAAGGTACTGGATTTTTAGCCATGGAAGCCTTAGCCCCCTTGGGACCCTTGCAGATAGTCTCTGGGTCAGCTACTGGGCTTTTGTACAGGAATTTATGGGAATCAGGTACTCTGTAGTATCTGTCAGGCTTGGCCGGGGCAGGAGGCAGAGAGTCAGGGTTGAAACTGGATTCTAAATAAACATCATCCACAATGTCCAAAACAGGAGGGATGGCTAGAGGTCTGTGTTGGGAGAGTAAAAGAAACTCTCTGAGCCTTTTCTTGGAATCAGAGTAATCCTGACCTTCCCAGTGGAAATGTTCCCTCATAGTGTGTGAAGTTTCCCCAAAAGAGTAATCTTCTGGAGGGGAAGCTGAGGAAATAGAGTCCTCAGCATCAGAATCTTCATACGGAGAGAAGGAATAGTCTTGGTCTTCAGAGGAATCCGAAGAAATGGACAGTTGTTCAGAGGAAGCAGATTCTTCCTCTTGTCTGGGCCTTTTGTCAGGAGGAGGCTGGGAACCCCTGATAAGAGAAATCAGATCTTCAGCCATCTTGAGCATCTGTTTCTTCGGCATAGGGCCTTGAACAGGAGACTGAAGTGAAGCCTTTTTCGATTTGGAAGGAGTCTTCGATTTTGAAAACGTTTTGACTGTAAGAGTCGTCAGTCTGAAAACGCCTTCAGAAGGCGAAGGTGTTTCAGAAGTACCGGCGTCCTTGGGAGGTAAGTCGTCGGTAGGGCCTGAAGTAAAAGGCTGCGTCGGCCTAGTACATTCCGTCAAAATATCTGTAGCGGTCTCTGGTTCAACTGCGGTAGTCAGAGGCTGCATCGGAGCCTCACTGATAACCGGAGACCGGATCAACCGAGGCCTCGGCATCGGGCTTAGGCCTAGGCTGTCGATCCTTTTCCCTGCGCTTTTTGTGCACGCCGGTAGTCGGTAGCTCCGAAGGCATGTTATAATTAAATTTTCTGCCAAAAAAAGTGTCATGCGAAATCAAATAGTCTTTTAATAGTACATTTATTAAATCTAGCACAAAAACGACAAGAAGTGACGCTGTGATCAGGGCCTAGGCAGGGTATACAATAAGAATGAAAATCCTTATGAGGTATTTGCTTCCCACAAGAAATACAATTGTTAACTTTCTGACATCGGTCTGAGGCAAGAAATGTTTCCCCAACGGGGTGCTTAGCTTTACAGAAGACTTCGGTCTGAAACTCTAATTCGAAAATCTCAGGAGTCGGCCGACCGGCACTTGCGAACTGCCTCTGCTTCGGGCACTGCGCGGCAAGAAAGACTGGAGAAAATGGTGTCGGTTGCTATATATGTACCCCTGGCGCACTGACGTCAAGGATGAGGCGACAGCAACCGATGTCGGACCAAGACTTTGGAAATCCGGCCGACTGCGGGACCGCCTGATGACAGGATAACCCAAGTGTGATGACTGCAGCAGGGTAACACGATGAACATCTATGGACATGAACTTCAAGGGAGAGACTTCGTGTGAAGTCCTTTTTATTTTCCAAAAGAAAACTACAGCTAATGCAATGATTAAACAGTTTTTTAAAAAAAAAAGGGAATTTACATAAAAAACAAACAAAAAAAAAACATTTAACTGGAACACTATGTGAAGACAGTAACTAAAAATGGTAAATATTTATACTAAAAAAGATGTGAAATAACTAACATGGGAGCTGCATTCTGGATGATATCAAATGCACTGAAAATCAAGCACCAGACAAGAAAACTATATGATTATTCTTCTAAAAATTATTACTACATCTAAAAAAAAAAAGTTTACAACTAAAAAGGAGGGGGGGTTACACAGCATGTTGTATGATGGAAGTCCCTGTTTCTGAAGTGCAAACTATGTTGTGTTCTTAAATAAATGTAGTAAGACATTGGGGGAAGAGGGGAAGAGGCAAAAGAAGCAAATGAATGATGAAAAAAATGAAAATAATGCATTAAGGGATGGCAGCCAACAGGCAATACTGTACAAAGATAGCCCAGTAATGTTATGCACTATGTCAAATAATGCATACAAAGTTAATAAGGCAAGTATTTTAACAGAAAGTAGGCTTGATAAAAAGACTTACAAAATTTAAAGCACTGACTGAGGGAACCTGTTTAAATGCTGGAAAATGTACAACTGGGAAATGGTGCCTGGTTTAATTAAAAAAAAAAGATGTACACTACAAGATATCTTAAAAGCACTTACAACAGTAATTACTAGCGAGAAAATAACTACTTTATATTCTATGTTATTTGTTAAAGGTCACATCTGTTGTCAGACTTCAGATGGAAAGATAAATGTCCCCACTGCATTTGAATGTAACTTGCCTTCCTTCCATGCTGTGCTCGTCTGCAAGACAGTGCAATTGCTGCATCTGGCTAGCCAAGCTTGACTGTTTAAAACCAGCTACAGCCTTTGGAATATCTAATGAAAAGTAAAAGAATGTGTTTAAAAATGTGTAATGACTGCGACAGGAAGCCACCTTTGTAAATGAATATAAAAGGTGGTGGATAACCTGGTAAACTATTATTAAGGATAGAGGGACAGCTTCAGAAGTAGTGCTGTGGGTAATACAATAAACCAGATCAGTAATTTACAAGAGGTTTGATTTATTCTAAAAGAGATGGATTAGACAGGACTGGAAGGAGTTTTATACTTTTGCAGGTTGGAATAAATGGTAAAGGTGTTTACCTCACAGGCACAAGGTACAGGGTGTGGTTCTCACCTTTGAGGGAAATTACTAGGCTTAAAATGGCCCACAAGGGCAATGAGTATAGTACTTACCTATGAACTTACCTACCAAGACTCGTAATCCAATAGATGAAGATATTTTTGTTCACAGAGGATCCTCACTAAAACAATACAGAGCATAAGCAAATGTCCTATGGAGACCACCTCAAGGCCCTATCCCTGTATTCTTCTGTCTCCTACAGGCTGCTGAGGGAAGATCTATGCCTGGCATTGTCAGAACCCACTCTGTTTTACAGATATGTAGGAGGTCCATCAAAAAGCACCAGAATGGCCTCTTCAAAAGACTTAAACCATGCCTGTGATATAAATAGGACCTGCTAGAGAGCGAGCTATTTATCCCAGAGTAAGCCTCGTCTCTGGAACAAGCTCCCCATCCATGTGAAGCAGATCTCCTCCCTAACCCAATTCAAGTGTAACTTGGACAATTGGATAGGGAACAAGAAATTCATCCCTGGCTTGGCACTTATATCTCTAACGGACACTGGAAACCTGTAAATGGCTCATTTCCCAGGCCCCTGTTTACACTTATCAAAGGTACCAGAACTTGTAAGAGATTTGGGATGCATGGCTAGGCTTAAAATGACATTTGTGGTCGTTAGCCTAGTTAACACCTGTGAACTGCTGTTTGTACAGTGGGTCATCTCTACTGCCCTATGAATACAGTTAACTTCTTGGGTACGGAGAGAACAGTATGTTCTAACAAGAGAGTGGGTTCAGTATTACAAAAAAGGAAAAAAAAAAAGTGGCACATAAAAGCTATGAAATACCAGTATATAACAGAAAAAAAGAAGGAATACAAGTATATAAAATACAAGTTTACTACAGCATAATTTGACATACTAGTTTAGAATGTTACTGTTTCAGCTCATGGCAAAAAAAGTACAAAATTATACTAATAACGGTAATGGAAATATAATGTTACAGGAAACACTCCTGAATCATAAAAAGCATGAAAACTATGTAAAGAAAAGTAGGAAGGAAAGTTGTTTTACTAGATTAGGAGTGTGAACAAAAAGGAGGGTCTTAATAGAAATTAAAAAGTGTGTAAAAATAAATAATTAACAAATGAAGGACAGATGGGGAATATTTATATTGGGGAAAGGTTGTTTGCAAGGTAAAAACTATACTAGCTGCACTATATATATTCCACCAAAAGCAGTAAGACAAGTTATATTAGAATACAACAGGAAAAGTTATAGCCTTTCACCACGGAGGAATGGAGGTAGCTGAAGAATGGAACATTATAAGGGATCAGGAAGAAGTATTTGGAGGGCCAAGACATTACAGAGGGTAGATACAAAAATATATTAATGCATTTGGGCTTACTGATGTAATGAAAATAAGAAGGAAAGATGGGGAATATACTAATTTTTCAGTAAAACATGGTTCTCCTGCAACATTACATACATATTGAAAGAATACTGCAATATAACCCAAACCATGAAGGGATAGTGTCAGATCATGCACCTATACAAATTAAGTTTTATAAGCAATAAAATGTCTACTGTAATAAACACTTGCATCTGTCAGTATTTCATATGACAAGGAAGTTTAATAACAGCATAAATCAAACCTCAACTGAAATGTTACTAGTACATCTGAACCTAAAATACTTCACAGAGAACTGGCATGATTGTAAATTGAAGATCAGATATATGGCCAAAATGAAAGCAAATGAGATGTGGAATAACCATCACAGTGGGTATCTAGAGGGCTTAAAAAAGTAAGGGACTTATTTAAAACATGAATTAACACAGGGTGATGGTTTTTAAACAACTTGTTTGATCAACCAAACTGTTGTCTCACTGTTTATGAGTGTAACACTATATTAAAGTACACCACAATGACAAAAAAATACAAAAACAGAGCAACACGTGAAACTGTAATGTATCACAGACAATTATAACTTTCTCAGTTAACAAAAGTACAAAAGGAGGGATACTAACATAAAAAATAAAGCAATGATAGACCTGAACAAGGAAAATCCGGAGTGTAACAGAAGTCTAATAGAAATTATGAAAAATAAGGTGTATGGTGTAACAGTAGTCTGTCTAGCACTTATTAAATATTTTTCTGGGTAAGGATGTGCACTTTACTTGGACAAGAACAGCAGTGGAAGTTAAAAGAGAAAGATCCTCTTGATCCAGGGTCATACAAACTCATTTTGATTCTAAGTCATGACTACAAAGCGCTTAATGTGATTTTGGCAAAAAGAATGGCAAAGAGATTGCAGGAAATGATGGGTCTAGATCACTGTGGGTTTAAAGAGAATAGGCAAACACTTAATATTAAAATTACCCTTACTGTCTTACCCTTACTTTTTGTGCGCAAAAGCATTTAACAGTGTGAGTTAGACATTTATGGAGAGAGATCTTTTGAGGTATTTGAGTTTCCACAAACATGGACAACACTGATGTTTAACACCTACAAAGGAATTCAAGCTAGGATGAAGTGTAGTAGTGAGTAGTCTAAACATTTAGCCTTACAACAGGCACCAGGCAGGAATGTTCACTTTCACCACTACTTTTTGCTTAACATTTAGACTCGTTAGCAAGGGACACAAGACAATCATAGATAAACACACTACAAACAGAGAAATACTAATGAAAAAATAACTTTTGCAGATATAATATTACAGCTCATCAATCAGAAACATGACAAACATTATATTTGATAAACTAAAATATCTTAATAGTATAGCAAGATATAAAGCAAATAAAGCAAAAGCAAAGCCTACAGAGCAATGAATTATGCCCAAACATATGACTTGGAACACAGATTCCCTTTTTTGTGAGGTCATGACAAGATGGAAATCTGAAGTAGGATGTCAAGCAAGCAGTTCAAAAAAGTGGGTAGTAATTACTCAAAGCATTCTAAGCAAAATAAGAGTATGGAAACTCTTGCCAACTGAGCATGACAATAAGATACGAGTGATTAAGACTGCTTTTGGTCCCCATGGCTCTTTATGTAGGTCAGGCTTATATGCATCAACTGAGTGATCAGATATAGAAGAGTCTGAAAAAGAAATTAGAGTTTCTTTGGAATAATAAAAAATTGTGCAATGGGAAAAATAATACTGATAAAGGAAAGTACAGTTGTGTACCTACCATAAATATAGATGTTCGAGTGTATTCACTGTTGCAGTCATTACACTTGGGTTATCCTGCTGGCAGGCTACCCACAGTTGGCCTGAATTCCAAAGTTCTGGTCCAGCGTCGGTTGCTGTCGCCTCTTCCCTGACGTCAGTGCGCCAGGGGTATAAAAGATGCAGCAGACGCCATTTTCTTCAGTTTTTCTTGCCCCAGATGTCAGGTGCCCCCCCAAAAGGGTAGGCTAAAACATTGCTTATAAAAAGCATGCACTAAAATAAACAAAACCTTCATCTACAAGCAAATACACCACATAGGTTGTATAGAATAGAGAAGTACAGATAAGTCCCAGCAAAGAAAGGGGGATGGAAGGAGGGTAACCTGGACTGCAACAGTGAATACACTGGAACATCTACATTTATGGTAGGTACACAACTGTACTATGTTCATAGTGTTTCACTGTTGCAGTCATTACACTTGGGTTGAATCCCAAAGCTGAGGTTGGGTGGCTGGGCCTAGACAGAATTAGGAGTGGCTATAAGGCCCTGCAGAACTGCAGCGCGAAGCCTGCTCTGGATTTAGAGTAAAGAGGTAAGTGGTAGTGCTTTGTAAAAGTGTGCACTGAAGTCCAAGTTGCAGCCTCTAAAATGTCCTTTGTTGTTACTCCTCTGAGGAAGGCTGCTAAAGTGGCTGCTGCTCTGGTTGAGTGTGGCCCAATGCCCTTAGGCACTGATTTGCCATGTTGTGAATAGCAGAAACAAATGCAGTGGCCTATCCATTTTGAAATAGTCTGCTTTGAAATAGCTTTTCATTGCGATCCTGCAGCATATGCCACTAAGAGTTGCTCAGTCTTTCTGAAGGCTTTAGTTTTGTCCAAGTAGAAGCGTAGCTGTCTGTAGATATCCAAAGAATGCAGAAGTCTCTCCCCCTTATTCTGTGGGTTTGGATAAAAAGTAGGCAAATGAATGGTTTGGTTAAGAGCCACAATGGACACTATCTTAGGCATAAATGTTGGGTTTGTCCTTAGAGAAACCCTGTCTGGATGGAAAATAATAAAAGGTTCCACAGCCATTAGTGCCTGCAACTCTGAGACTCTTCTTGCTGAGGTTATTGCTAGGAGAAGAGCTGTTTTCCATGATAAGTATTTTATCTCAGCTGTATTGGCTGGCTCAAAAGGAGGCAGTGTGAGCTTTTCCAAGACAAAATTGAGCTCCCATGCAGGTGTTGGAGCTCTCCTTGGAGGTCTTATGTTTTTGGCCCCTCTGAGATGCTGCTTTAGCAGTGGATGTGAAATAAATAGGTGAATCCGTATTGTAATGAGCTGAAATGGCAGAGGCATGGATCTTAATTGATGAGAAGGATAGGCCTTTGTCCAGCATCTCAATTAGGTATTGTAAAATCTGAGGAATATTTGGTACAAGCGCGTTCATTCCTTGTGGCTGGTTCCAAGCACAGAATCTCTTCCATTTTTCTTTATAAGATTTTCTGGTGCTGGGCCTCCTGGCCTCCAAAATAACATCCATAACTGCTTTAGAGAGAGGTGTGTTCTGAATGGTTAAATTATCAGCCATGCAGCCAGATTTAGGGTTCCGAGTTGGCTGTGCAGGATCCGATTGTTTTCTTGGGTCAGCAAATGAGGAATTTGTGGTAATGTCCAGGCTGGGCCTTGAGACAAGCTCTTTAAGATTGGATACCAGTGCTGGCGTGGCCAGTCTGGGGCAATCAATATTATTTTTGGCTTCTCATGTCTGACCTTTAGGAGTAACTTAGGAAGGAGAGGCAGTGGAGTTAAGGCATAAACTGTAAGGGTTTTCCAGCTGAATGATAGGGCATTCACTTTCCATGCTTGTTTGTGATAAGTCCTTGTGCAGAATATCTGTAGTTGGCAGTTGTGCGGGGAGGCAAATAGATCTAGGTCTGGGCATCCTCATTTCCTTGTTATTATGCTGAAGACTTGTGGATCTAGTTTCCACTCATAAGAATCCTTGAGATTTCTGCTTAGTTCGTCTGCCAGAGTATTTGTCTTTCCTGGCAGGAATTGTGCTTGCAGGTGTACTCGATAAATCAATGCTGTGTTCCACAAAGTCATGGCTTGTCTGCAGATGGGGTAGGAATGTGTGCTTCCTTGCTTGTTTATGTGCCACATGACTGTAGTATTGTCCGTCTTTACCAGCAGTTGTCCTGGATGAAGTAGATCCTTGAAGACTGTCAGGGCATTCTGAACAGCTAGCATCTCTTTTTGATTGATATGAAAATGCATTTGGCTTGCTGGCCATGCTCCCTGAATACATTTTCCTGCCATGTGGGCCCCCCAGGCATAATCTGATGCATCTTTCGTTAGTGTTTGCCTGGCTGTGGGTAGAGTAAATAGCTGTCCCTTGTTGTGGTGACAGGCCTGTGGCCACCATCGAAACTCCTGTTGCAGGCAGGGAATGAGGGTAATTAATGTTTCCAGGCTGTGGCAATGTTGAGTCCAAACACTTTTTAGATACCATTGTAGTTTCCTCATATGCAGTCTTGCATATGGAATTAGTAGAATGCAGGAAGCCATGAAGCCCAAAGCCTGCAGAATTTTTCTTGCAGATAACTGGGTCTTTGTTGCCAACATTTCGAAGTAAGAAGTCAGTTGCCTTTGTCTGGCGTGAGATAAGCCATCTGGGCAGTTGTATTTAAGCTTGCACCCAGGAATATTATCTCTTGAGAGGGTACTAGTTTTGATTTATTTTCGCTTACCGTGTACACTAGGCAAATTAGTAATCTTTTTACAAACGCCAGATGCTTCAGTAGAATGTCTTTGTTCTCTGCTTGAATAAGGCAGTCGTCCAAGTAAGGGTATATTTGAATTCCTCTGTTTGCAGAAAGTAATTACTGGTGCCAGGCATTTTGTGAAGACCCTGGGCACAGTAGATAAGCCAAAGGGCAGTGCAGAGAATTGGTAGTGCATTGTTCCAGCTATGAATCTGAGGTATCATCTGCAATTTTGTCTGATTGGGACATGCAGGTATGCCTCTTTTAGGTCCAAAGTTACAAGCCCATCCTTCTTGCCCAGCATGGGCAGAAGCTGTTGCAGAGTCAACATTTTGAATTTTGGAACGTCCACAAAAGTGTTTAGAATAGACAGGTCCAGTATTGGTCTCCAGGCTTTGTCCTTTCTGGGTACCAGGAATAGCCCTGAGTAAAATCCTTGTCCCTGCTCTTGCTGTGGTACTCGCTGAATAGCCCTCATGTCCATGAGGGATGCAACTTGTTTTTGTGCCTCTGCTCATTGATTTTGTGGCAGGTTCGGCATACCTTTTGCCTTTGGCAGGGTGTGAAAGTGGAACCTGAAGCCCTGGGACACTATATTCAAGACCCATTTGTCCTGGGTGATTACATGCAAATTTTGTGAAAAAAGTGCTAGTTTCCCCCCTAAGGGAGCTGCCAAAAGAGAAGTGCTTGGTATTGGCAGAGGAAAGTCATTGGGACTGTTTTCTATATGGCTGTGATTTGTCTTCTCTGCTTTTGGAGGTAGAAGCACCCCACTGTTTAGGCCTGTATGAGCCTTGGGGCTGGGATCTGCCTCTAGGGCGTCTGTATCTGCCTCTTTGTGGCCTGTCTGACACTGGAAAGGACCAATTCTTTTAAGGCCAGTTCCTGCTAAATCTGGATGGTTGTACCTGTAAGAAATCCTTAACTGTCTGCATAGATTTTGCTTTATCCTCCATTTTCTTCAACACCTCTTCTGCCTTAACACCAAACAAAGTATCATGCTGTAAAGGAGCATCCAATAATTTTGCTTTAACATGATCAGTCAGATTTAGTTCCTTTAACCAAGCATACCTTCTAATGACAGTACCCGTAACAGCGGCCCTTCTAGAGGCCTCCAGTGAATCAAAACCACATTGCAAAGTATGTTTTCCCACTTGTTCAGCTGCATGCAATAAATCCTGCATTTCCTTGTTATCTGCACATTCAGAATGTCAACATTTTCTGTTTTAGCAGTGACATTAAATATTGCTGATATTTAAGCATATGAAACTGACAATTTAAAGCCCTTACAGCCAAGGTAGCAGAAGTGTAAACTTCTTCCCCCATCTGTCCAGTGCCCTAGAATCCCTATCAGAGGGGACAGGGTTTTTGCAGTGGAAGCCTTGACCCCTTTGCGACCCTGAGATATAGTTTCTGGGTCAGCAGCAGGGTTTTTTATATAGAAATTTGTGGGAATCTGGAACCCTGTAGTATCTGTCTGGCTTAACCGGTGAAGGGGGTAAAGAGTCAGGAGACAGGCTGGACTCTGCAAATACATCATCTACTATGTCTAGAACAGGTGGAATAGCAAGAGGTCTGTGTTGAGGAAGTAAAAGAAAGTGCAATTAGAACACCAACTCCAAAACAGGAATCCACATTAAAAAAGGAACAAAAGTCGACCACAGTATAAGCGGAGTAGACAATAAGGCACAGACCAGGATCTTGATGCAGATAAATAATAGAAAAATTTATTCCAAACAAGCACACCGACTGAGTGCTTTCACCAGGTAAACTGGTTTCATCAGAGTCATACAAAACACACCCAGCAAGATGCTCTTAAATACTCATTAAATTGGCTATCAATCAATCAATCAATTAATGAACATTCATAAAAACAACCTTAATAAAGAAATCAGAGTTGTAAAACTCTTAAAGTGCTAAACATTTTGATACCATGTAGAAAAAACACTACATAGTAAAACCATGCATAAACATTTGGCCTAAACAGCATACTACACAGGGAAATCTACAAGTAAATTACAAGTAAATTAAATTAATGTAAATGCAGAATTGCATCAACCTAACATAAAAAGACAACTATAATGTAATTACGCATCCTGTTCCCATAAATGCATATATAAATAATCTATACTGAATATTGATGACCTAACACAATTTTCAATAAACAATTAAACCTAAAATGACACAATCAAGTAAATAAACTTAAATAAAATTAGCCCTATATTTCAATAAAGGTTTCAAAGAAATACTTTCATTAATCCCCGGAAATTTTGTGGCATTCAATCTAATCTGCCACTCCATTTCACGAAGGGCTACATAGTTGTTAACATCACCATAATAACTTGATTTTGTCCTGTCAACTATGAAAAATAAAAACTTTTTAAAATCACAACAAACCTTTGTATGCAAAAAGAGGGCGTTGTGTTCATCCCCTCTTCTAATGGAGCCACAATGCTCCCTAATCCTTTCCTTCAGGCTTCTCGTAGTCATGCCTACGTAAAATGCTTCGCATGACATACAAGAAGCTATGTAGACACAATTTCTCGTAACACAATTACACCGTCCAGGGCAAGCAATTGTACGTCCAAAACCAGCCACCATAAGGTAGGAACCCTCAGCTATATACCTACACCATTTACAACATCCACATTTACCCATAAAAGATCGCCTAAAACCATCATTGCTCCTTTCCAATATGTCCTTCAAATTTTCCCCCCTACTATACACAGTAGCAGGTGCATCACCCAAAATTGCTCTCGTGTCAATACTCAAGAAGTAACCCCAAATACCCCTCAAGCTAGCACATATTTCAGGTGAAACATCATTATATTTCAATACAAAAGTTGGACCAGTCACATCAGTACAATTGTCCAGTGTACCATTATTGAACTTGGCAGCAGATGATACTGTACCCCTAATTTTCAAAATTGGTATATATTTACTTTTTCTCTTTCTATACACCTCTTTTTTGGTTTTAGTTAACAATGCCAATGGGTAACCCCTTTCAAGAAATAGACCAATGAGGGTATACATCTCCT
Source organism: Protopterus annectens (assembly GCF_019279795.1). Lineage (NCBI taxonomy): Eukaryota > Metazoa > Chordata > Ceratodontiformes > Protopteridae > Protopterus > Protopterus annectens. The sequence continues at coordinate 791,438,200 of NC_056747.1, forward strand.
TTTTGAAAGTTGTGTCATCACTAATCAGTCTTGATAAGCGGACCATTTGGCCCTTCACCAAACCTTTCCTTTGGTGCATCGGATGACAACTTGAAAAGTGTAACATGGAATTAGCATAACTGGGCTTCCTATAAATGTTACTAAAAAACCCCATATTACTTTTGGAGATCTTGATGTCCAAATAATTGGCACAATCATAACTCCAACTGTACGTGAATTTGAGGAACCTAGAACTGTTGTTTAAATAATCAATAAATTCTCCAACACTCAATTCATCACCTTTCCAGAGAATTAACAAGTCATCAAGAAATCTGTTGTAAAGTAAAATGTTTTCAGCAAACCTAGAGTCAAAAATATTTTCTTTTTCCCAGGCCAGGAGAACCAGATTAGCAAAAACTGGGGCACATCGAGCCCCCATTGCTACCCCAGTTAGCTGTTTGTACATTTCTCCTTCAAATATAAGGAAATTGTTATTTAAAACCAACTCCATGGCTCTCCCAGTGAAAGTGCTCCCTCATGGTGTGAAGAGTTTCCGCAAAGGAGTAACCCTCAGGAGGAAAGGTTGAAGGAATAGACTCTTCAGCATCAGAATCCCCATAGGGAGGAATGGAGTATCCCTGTTCAGAAGAGGAATCAGAGGAAATGGAAACCTGATCTGAAGATTCATATTCTGTCTCTTGCCTAGGCCTCTTATCTGGAGGGGGATGGGAACCCCTGATCAAAGTAATTAGGTCTTCGGCCATTTTAAGCATCTGTTTTTTAGGCATGGAAGTCTGTGCAGGAGAATGCTGTACTTGTTTCTGTCTTTAGAGCTGCTTTAGTGTTTGCCTTTGAAGCTGAGATTGGCGTAACATACAACTGTATAGGTCTGAAAACAACCTAAGAAGCCGATACCTGCTCAGCAGCTCCGGACCCATCTGAGGGAATAGCTTCCGAATGTCCAATACCTTGAGTATCCAGAGGCCTAGTCGGCTCCTCGTGGGAGTCGGAAGCAGCCTGTGGCTCTGAGGTAGCGTGCGTCAGGGGCTGCGAAAGCACCTCACTGAAAACCGGCGACTGGCCTAGTGGAGGCCTCGTCAGTTTTGGACCTCGGATGCCTGTCCTTTTCCTTGCATTTTTTGTAGACTCTGGTCATCGGCTGTTCCGACAGCATTATATAATTAAATCTTTGGCCAAAGTAATGAAAGGCAAAATCAAACCAACGCTTACTAGTGCGTTGGTTAAATCTAGAGCAAAACCGACAACTAGCAACATCGTGGAAAGGACCTAGGCAAGGAATACAGTAAGAATGAAAGTCCTTATGAGGTATTTGCTTCCAACATGAAATACAATTATTAACTTTTTCTGACATCGGTCTGGAGCAAAAAAAAAGTTTCCCCAATGGGGTACTTAGCTTTTAATGAAGACTTCGGATCTGAAATTCGAACACGAAAATCTCAGGAGTTGGCAGACCGGCAATTGCGAACTGCTTATACTTCGGGCACCGCGCGGCAAGAAAGACTGAAGAAAATGACGTCGGCTGCATCTTTTATACCCCTGGCGCTCTGACGTCAGGGAAGAGGTGACAGCAACCGACGCCAGACCTAGACTTTGGAATTCAGACCGACTGAGGGTAGCCTGCCAGCAGGATTACCCAAGTGTAATGACTGCAACAGTGAAACACGAAGAACATTGTCTTCTTAAGGAAATTCCTGTAGCTGCTGCCCTACTCGCCCCATCAGCTGCATATGAAATCAGGCACACAGAGGAGTTTAGGGTGGAGAGTTGAGAGGAAACTTTATCTGAAACTCCAGCAGCTACAGTATCCTGAAGGGCATCTCCTAGCTCCTTCAGGAGATCCCTTTGAAGTCTCGTAAAATGGGTCAAGTAATTCAGCAATCTAAGTGTAAATGCTGCTGAAGAAAAGGTACACTTTCCATATATGTCCATCGTTTGAGAGTTATTCAGTGGATGAACAGACGAAGTTTCTGACAATTCCTTCTTGATGGCCGCCACCACCACAGCATCTACTGGGACACCTTTGGTTAAAAATTCTTTGTGGGTGCTGTGATGAATTTGTTAGGCCTCCTTGGAATAGGCTCCACTGTATCTGGAGAGCCCTACACCTTATGAGCAAGCACATTTATTAACTGGTTAAAAGGTGGAGACACCCAAGAGGCACAGTAGGGCGAGACCCAAACACTTCCAGGTATACTGACTCATCCTCAGAAGGATTGGTGGGCTTCCAGCTACCCCTCTGTTTCAGAATCTCCAGGATGTCTGCAAAGGAGTCATCTTCAAAGGGGGATCATAGGGATCCTTTCGAATCATCCAGGTCAGTGTCTGAGGTGACAAGAGTCTATGTGCTTCCTCTTGCACAATCTCTTCTGAGGACCTCCTCAGAGGGGTACTCTGGGGACGTTTTTGGAAGAGATAGTCTCACCTGCAGGGGCTTCCTAGGGCTCAGGGTCTCTGCGCTTGGGAGGGGGGGGGGGGGGGAGTTATGCTGCTGAAACTGACAGAAGTGCTTTTGGGGGAAGAGTACTCAAATGCGAGAGTGGAGCTGTCAGAGGTGACAGCTCTCTCCATCAGCTCGAAAGCCCCCTCACCCCACTCTGTGGTCGTCCCCGGCTCCGAAGTACCAAAAGACCAGCCCCAAAGCAGAGTGATTGGCTCTGCAGCCAATGTAAGAGTGGAGCTCAACTGCACCAAAGCCCAGAGAGGTAGAACCAGCTTGGACAGCTGTCCGATCAGACTCCCTTCCCAGAACCCAACGGGAAAGCATCGACTTCTAGACTTCCCAAATTCCGATAAACCGAGGTTATCAGAACAGATGTCGGGAACAGACGATCCTGTTGGAGGTCTCATTTCCAATGTTTTCACTATTACTGAGCCCAAGCTCTGTGACTCCGAAGCCACAGATCGAGTCTGAGTAGGAACTGAAGGCGATGGTGCTTTAGTTGATTCCATTTCCTTATGAGCTGGAGTCAACAGGATTTTTGCCAGCAATGGTGTACGAAGTAGTCCTCACCACCTGCTCCACGTCATTATCGGACAGGCTCCTGGAGGAACGGGAGGACAATGAAGGTGATCTCGCCCTTTCTCGGAGCAGAGATCTCAAAGTCAAAGTAATCGGCTCCAAAACTGGGGACCGACTCCTGACTTGAAACTCTATCGGTTCCATAACTATAGATGGAGCCAAAGAGCTAGTCTTTTCGGAGACAAGAACCCTTGGTTCAGAGATTGCTGATTTTGCTGCAAGTTTTTTTTAGAGGGTTCCGAAAGCCAGATCTGAGGCTAGAGTTCTTTTCCCCCGACTTCTCCGATTTTGAGGAAGGAGATACTGAAGAAGGTTTGGAGCTCTGAGACCCTTCCAAAGCCTCTGTAAAGGGAATCTTCAGCAATCCTCTCACAATTAGTTTGTTCTTGCATTCAAGAAGTACTCTACTGCTAAAAGCATGACAAAAGGCACAATATTCTTGCAACTGGAGGGCATCCAGGCAATAAACACAACTGGTGTGCCCATCTGCGAGAGATTTTTTGGCTGCATTTGTCACGATTTTTTAATCCAGACAGTTTGGGTTCTTTCTGATCCTTAGACATGTCTGTAACAAGAAAAAACAGTATCAATCTGAAAAATTTTTTTACCTCACAAAGTAAAACTGAAATAAGCAATCTCGTACACTAGGCGATCTAACAAAAACAAATTATATATGTATATATAAAATATAAACTACAGCTATAACCAAGAAGCTACCAACGTAAACTTATGCAAAGTGAAGGCAAAAAGCACACCACACTAACTAGACTATGGAAACCCCCCCCCTTTTTTTTTTAAATTAAACAATGCACAACCAACACGCAAGGGGGGAATACTGACAACAAACAGATCCCCCTCGCGACAAGAAAAGGAAACACACGGGGAATGTAGGGAAGCGGCCCTCTAAGTTAAACAGGCAGCTAGGAGCCCTCTAACTTAAATGAGCTCCTTAAGGGGAGGGAAAGCTCTCTAAGTGAAACGAGTTTGTGGCTGGGGATAGGGAACTACGACAATACAAACAGAAGGCCTGACGAAAAAGAGGATGACGGCCTACAGCACAAAGGGATTGAAGAAACAGAGCAAAGAAATTAGAACTGATCAATTAAGGACTCGTACACAAGATAGAAGAGGTCACTTAAGGTTAATCATTTGTGAACTGAAAGGGTAGAGCTTGGAAAAAGAAGTTAAGTACCTACCATAACGTTCCATGTTAGTTGTCTTCATCTCGCCTTCTTTCTTGCTGGTTGGGATCGGAGCCGATCCGCGGCTCTGACTCTGCCATCTTCTATAGCTCGAGAGCGGTTTACTGGCTCGAGGCTACCCCTTATCCCATGACACCTAGTGCTAGCTACCCAGATCTCGTTTTTAATAGCTAACCCCAAACATAACCAGAGAATCAACCTGTCCAAACAAACAGGTAGAGCATACCTGTCATACTCTCCAAGTCAGTAGAGGAAACAAACCAGAGAACACTCAGCCAGTGAAACCAAAACTCCTCTCGATCCAGGAGAACAGGGGGACAGAGGGTGGGATGCAAGAAAGAAGGCGAGATGAAGACAACTAATATGGAACGTTATGGTAGGTACATAACTTTTTTATGTTAAGTTGTCTATCTTGCCTTCGTTCTTGCTGGTTGGGACAGCGTCCCTAGCACCTACAATCCTGGGCGGCTCATTGGAACAGACTCTTCAGAACTGTGGAACCAAAGTCAGCTCTGCTCCTGGAGACCATATCTAGCTTCTAATGAGAAATAAAGGTATGAGGATTTGCCCACGTAGCAGCTGCACAGATCGAATCCATGGGCAACCTAGATTGGAAGGCTACAGAGGCGGCCAAAGCCCTAGTAGAATGACCTTTTGGTTTGATAGGCAACTCTGTTTCTCAACTGATAAATGAAAGTAATAATGTGAGACAACCACCTAGATAAGGTCACATTGGAAACTGGGAGACCTTGTTTGCCTACAGCGTAGGAAAGGAATAGTTGGTCCGACTTCCTTATATCCTTAGTCCTATGCAAGTAAAAACGCAATTGTCTATGAACGTCCAATTGGTGCAATTTGTATTCTGCCTTATTGGTGTGGTTAGGGAAAAACACAGGGAAGTCTATAGATTGGATTAAATTGTTTTCTGAGCAGACTTTCGGAAGGAACGAGGGATTAGTCCTCAGAGCAACCCTGTCCTTCTGAAAAACCAAGTATGGAGGACAAACACATAGTTCCTGAAGTTTAGAGACATGTCTGGCTGAAGTAATAGCTACCAGAAAAAAGTGTTTTCCAAGATAGAAACTTAATGGAGCAGGATGCTGCAGGTTCAAAGGGGGGCATAATTAAGGAGGTTAGTACCAAATTAAGGTCCCAAGGAGGAGGGGGATCTCTCAGTGGAGGTCTAAGGAGAGTAGTCCCCTCTTATGAAGGCTTTACAGAGCTTATGAGACCATGTTTGAATTAGACAACCCAACATGAATGTTAGAAATGGCCGACAATTGAACCCTGATTGTTTCGTGGACTGGGGTTGAAAAAGGATCTACGTTCCTAGCCTCTGCCCAACAAGAAAAACATTTCCATTTACTAGCACAAGTCTTTCTAGTTGTGGACTTGAGAGGAGACATCTCATGCATGGTCGGGGAAATGCTAGGAAGCCTGGCTAAGGTTGGAAGTGGAGCAACTAAGCTGTGAGCTGGAGTGTTTGGAGGGATTGATGAATCAGTAGGGTCTGGAATCGGATCCAGAGTCCAGGGCTGATCGAGAAGGTAATGGTGCAGGAACAGAAACCATATCTGTCGAGGCCAGTAAGGGGCAATGAGGATCATTTTGCAACCCAACGAAATTGCTTTCTGTATGAGTTTCTATATCAGGGGAAAAGGAAGGAAGGCATAAAGCAGTCTCTGAGGCCAATCATGGACTAGAGCGTCTCTGGGTGTGGGACCTTTAAGCGGAAGAAGGGAGAAGTAGTTGCTGCATTTGCTGTTGAAGGGGGTGGCAAAAAGATTGCAGCAAGGCTGTCCCCATTTGCGTAAGATCAGATCCGCAACTACCTGATTCAGAGACCACTCGTGAGGCATGAAAACAGCTGTGCTGAGCCTGTCCACTATGACGTTGGACCTCCCAGGGATGTGCATCGCAATCAGAAATCGTTGGGAAGAAATTGCCCACTGCCAGAGTCTGAGTGCTTCTCAACATAGGGGGTAGGACTTGGTTCCGCCCTGCTTGTGGATGTACCAGACCACTGACATGTCCGTTTGAATTGCAATGGTCCCGGAAGGGAGAGAGTCTTGAAGAGCTTGCAATGCTAGAAGCATGGCTCTCATTTCTAGGACGTTTATATGCAGGTGGTACTCGTGAGGCTGCCAAGTGCCTTGGACTATCCTGCCCTGATAATGCCCCCCCACCCTAACAGGGAAGCGTCTGTGGTCACTGTGGCAACCGGAGGGAGCTGAATGAAGGGTCTGTCCTGAGTCACTAGTGGGGAGACCATCCACCAGGAAAGGTGCCTTTTGCATGCTTCTGTAATCATGATCATGTGAGACATGGGCAGCTGTTGTAAAGACCACTGTGTGAACAGAAGCCACTGAAGGATCCTCATGTGAAAGCGGGCCAGTGGGATTAGAAGAATTGCCACTGCCATGGAACCCAGAGTTTGAAGGACGAACCTGACTTGGATCCTTTTGCTCTGCATTAGAATTTGTACTTGCTGGCGAATTGCAGACACCCTTTCTGGCGGTAGCCTTGATGGCATGTTCTTTATGTCGAAGTCTGCTCCTATATAGGTGATAGATTGACAGGGCAACAAGGCAGATTTTTCGAAGTTTATTGTAATGCCTAGCTGAGAACTGCGGTGGTGGTGCTGCAGTAGCATTATTGCCTCACAGTTGGACGTTGCCCGTTCGATTCTCAGTTAGAGCATCTTCTGTGTGGTGACATGCGTGAAAGGGCATTTCTTCATTGAAGGTTGTGCATTAGGCCAGGCAAGCCAGCACGTCAAAATCTACTGCCAATCATTAGCGGACCGGAGTTCCGCTGTGGCGACCCCTAACCGGGAAAAGCCGAAAGAAAGAAAGAAACAAATTGTAATGCCTAGCTGGGAGCAGATTGTGATAGTGTAGTCCCTGGCTTGCAGAAGTCGATGCCTGGTAGTAGCAGTGAGAAGCCAGTCGTCTACATATGGAAACACCTGGAATCCTCGACGTCTCAGGTGAGCCGTGACCACTGCCATACATTTGGTGAACACCCTGGGGGCTGTGGTGAGACCAAAGGGCAGAGCTCTGAACTGGTAATGACTGGCTTCCAGCCGGAAGCGAAGAAATCTCCTGGCGCGCCTGTCGATTCTGATGTGGTAGTACGCATCCTGAAGATCTATGGAGCACATCCAATTGTCCTGACCCAGAAAGGGTAGACTGGACTGTAGCGTGACCATCCGAAACTTTGTTCTTTGAAAAGACTTTAGTCTGCTGAGATCCAGAATCTGCCTCCAGTCCCCTGTCTTTTTTGGTACCAAAAAGAACCTTGAGTAAGTTCCGGATCCATGCTGGTCTGCTGGGACTTCCTGGATGACTCTTTCTAGCAGTCTTGAAACTTCTATAACTGCTTGGTCCTTCAGATTGGGTGAAACATCTGGAAGGGATTTGCTCGACGGTAAGGGGGGTTGAGAGAAGGGAATTTTGTAACCTCCGGATATAACTGACCGTACCCATTTGTCTTGCGTTAAATTTTGCCAGGCTTTTGGGTACACTGAAAGTCTTCCCCCGACTGCCTCCAGAGGCGGGCAGCCGGGCAACCCTTCAGGGATGCTGAAAGGGCTTCTCAGAGAAGGATTCTCTGTTGCCCTGGTTCTGCGGACCCCCTCTGCCACGAGGGTGGCGTCTATTGTTGTTTCCCCCTCTGCCCCTGGAGGAAAAATCACGTGTGTCAGGCGAGGCTCCCTGGGCTTTTCAGAACCATATTTTACCACTCTTCTGACCCTTGGGGCATGGTCTGGAAGGAGTGAAAAAAAGGACTCCCACGGCAGAGAGAGTCTTGCCTTCTTGCTCACACCTAGTGAAAGTGTCTTTCACCTGTGGTCCAAAAATAAAGGAACCATCAAAGGGGGTGTTGGTGAATGACGCTCTAAAGGGTTCCGCAAAGTTGCACAGCCACATCCATGCATGTCTCCTAAGGGCCACGCCTGTACCTGCGGCTCTACTCGCACCATCGGCTACATAAGAAATGAGCCTCATGGAGGAGTTGACTACAGAATTAAAGGTCGCCAGCTGGGAAGCCACTTTAGCTTGAGCCACCTCAGCTGATGGATCTTGAAGAGTATCTCAGAGTTCTTTAAGGAGATCCCTCTGAAGCCAGGTAAAATGGCATAAGTAGTTCAGTGACCTCATAGAAAAGGTCGCTGAAACAAACATTCACTTCCCGTATCTGTCCATGGTCCTATTCGCCTTGTTAGGAGGATGGACAGACGAAGAGATTTCCGCTAACTCTTTTTTGGTGGCTGCTACCACCATGGCATCAACAGGAACACCTTTGGTAAGGAACTGCTTATCATGGGGTGCTGTGATGAACTTGCCAGGTTTCCTCGGAGTTGGTTCCACTGTATCAGGGGCTGACCAAGCCTTTTGAGCCACCACAGACATAAGTGGATCAAAAGCCGCATCCAGGAATACAGACTCATCCTCGGTATGGGCTAGGGGATTCCAGTTCCCCCTCTGCTTAAGCATTTCAAGGATGTCCAAAAAGGAAACATCTTCAGATGGGGATCTCTGGGACCCTTCCGAATCATCTAAGTCTGTATCAGAAGTGACAGACTCAGGGGAGTCAATGTGCTTCCTCTTGCACTTCTTACGAGGGGGCTCCGCTGAATGATCAGGGGAGGCCTCGGAAGAAGAGGAAACACCCAGTGGGGTGCCCTGGAATGCCGGTTCCCCACGCTTGGGGTCTGGAGGAGGAGCAGAGGTTGGCACAGGCACTACAGGGGACGGAGCCGATGGGGCTGATAGTGGAGCTGACTCCGTGGCCAGCACACTCCTCATGACATTGAAGGCGTCCCTGCCATGATGCAGAGAAAGCTCCGGTTCCGAGGAAATCGGAATCCTTCTCCACACTGAGGTGGCTCCTAGGCCGATGTAGGAGCCAAGCTCACCTGCGCCGAAGCTCCGAGAGGGAGAACGAGGTCGGACAAGGGTCAGATTCCACTCGCTCCCTCGGAGCAGAGGGAGCCCAGACGCCCAGATCCCGCGACGGATGGCACCATCGAGGGAATAGGAGCCGACGACGGAACCGGAGATAAAGTTATCGGAGCAGACGGTTACACTACTCGAACCCCAACGAATTCTGGCTCCAAGCTCAATGGAGTCAAAGGAGGAACATCGATAGAAGTAGATGGAGCGGACACCTGTTGAGGAGGGCTGGAAACATCTTGGCAAGTGCCTGCAACTTTAGCAACCTACTGACCACTCTCTCCATGTCGTGATCCGAGAGCCTAGAGGATCGAGAGGAGTGAGAAGATCTATGACTGCGCTCACTTTGCAGCAGGGGAGACTGAGGAGCCGAATGTATTGATTCCAGAGAAGTGGACCTCAGCCTCTTGTGGCTCCGTGAAGGCTCCGAAGTTTCTGATGGAGCCGACGGGTAGATAGTCTTATCAGTTCCAGCCAGAACCAAAGTAGCAGGTAGAGTCTGAACCAAAGAGGGCTCCGAACTTGGAGCCGACGATTTGGTAGATTTAGGGGATTTCGCAGGCTGAGTCTTGGCCGGTGAATCCTGGGGCTTTAAAAGGCCCCTAAGAATAAGCTTATTCTTACACTTCTGCAGAACTCTTGGACTAAATGCATGGCAGATAGAACGACAGTCCTGCAGGTGCACGGCGCCTAAACAATAGACGCAAGAAGTGTGCCCATCTGTCAGAGACATTTTCTGACAGCATGAGTCACACTTCTTGAACCCAGACACCTTGGATTCTTTGGACATCCTGTAACAAAAAATACAACAATAGCTAACCAATCAAAATATATTCTAAAGAGAAAAACACAGTGTACTACAGACTAAAGCTAAAGTTTTTTTTTGGTATGGAAAGTCTCTAACTCAAATGGCTAGCCTATAAAGAAGGTAGAAGGAAAGCCTCTAACTTAAACGGCTAACCTGACAGGAAAAAGAGGGAAGGAGGGGGAGAACTCTCTAAATTAAACGAGTTCTAAAGGGAAGGGAAGGAAGCTACAAATACACACTTAGCTAACACAACAGATATAAGACTAAAAGCTAACAAAACCCCCTAGGAAAAAGACCATTTCTAGTAAACAAAGTTCTATAAAGAAACTTTATACGAGCCTGAGCCAGAAAAACGACACCTCACAGCTTAAGCGGCAAACGAGATCTGGGTGGCTAGCGCTAGGCATCATGGGATAAGGGGTATCCTCGAGCCAGTAAACAGCTCTTGAGCTATGGAAGATGTTCGAGTCGGAGCAGATGACCGGCTCCGATCCCAACCAGCAAGAATGAAGGCGAGATAGACAACTTAACATCTAAACCTTCTATTTAAGGGGTAAAATAAAACATTTCAGAGCTTTATTAGAAAGGCTCACCCACACTCTCCTACACTTTGCTGTGAAGGAAAGGTCAGTTTGCTTTTTATTTGTTGTACTTCGTATTAGTTTATTGCCTTTTTATATTTTGAATACTGTGATTTGTTTTCTTTACCTTGTGTTTCACTTGTATTCTGCTTTTAACTGCATACTAAAACTTCAAAACAGACCACAACTCTCTCTTGTGAGTCAGGCAGAAATTCGAACTGATCAATTAAGGACTCATAAAAAAGATAGAAGAGGTAACTTAAGGTTAATCATTTGTGAACTTAGGAGGTGGAGCTAGGAACTAAACCTTCTATTTAAGGGGTAAAATAACACATTTCAGAGCTTTATTAGAAAGGCTCACCCAGACTCTGCTACACTTTGCTGTGAAGGAAAGGTTAGTTTGTTTTACTTGTATTCATTTATTGCCTTCTTACATTTTGAATACTGTGATTTGTTTTCTTTACCTTGTGTTTCACTTGTATTCTGCTTTTAACTGCATATTAAAACTTCAAAAGAGACACCAGCTCTGTCTCTTGTGAGTCAGGCAGCCACCCGCCCACCCTGTTACTATTCTGTTCTTAAATATCACCATCTTTCTAGTTGCCTGCCTCATGTTAATTTGACCATATATCTCATTTCCTCTCTGCTTTCACTGGCTTGTGTGAGTAAGCACAAAATCATCATTTTGTGAAATCACTCCCCTTCAACTATTTAAATTTATTGGACATCCTACTGTATTCCATAGTACCAGAATACAAAAGTGATCACCCCCTTTCAATCTATCTTGCATTTTAAAAATAGTGACTCTCCACTAAAACTTTACTTTTTAGACAGGTAAAACTTAAGTTACCTACTTTCACATCTAACTTCTCTAGAGTACACTGCAGTGTTTAGGATAAACCATTTTTTTCATCTTACCATTAAGCATCCCTGTGACTAGCACTTGCGCTAATATCTGCTGGAAAGCACTAGGAAGCTTTAAACTGATACAAGCACTCAACTCACCTTATTAAGAAGGAGAAATTAATCATATGCACTAAACAGCCTATAACTGCAAAGTACCTTGCTAAGGGAAGGGAAATCAGCTCCTGTACTTTTAAAAAAAAAAGCACCAAACCAGGCATGTCCAAGGGTCAGCTTCCAGTGATTTCTCCTTCCACCTGGTGAATCTGGGGCAATGCAGCAATTGCCTCATGTACACAGACAATTCTCTCCTCCTACCACCCAACACTACAACCTGTGAGAGATGCACTTACATACCAAACTGGAAGCAAAGCTCTCTCCACCCAAGATTGTGCTAGACAGTCAAGAGGAGAAGGTTAACATCCGCATTACACCTCAAGCAACACATAGCCCTTCTAAACTCTCACCACCAACACCCACTGATAGCAACACTAAATCCACATATGCGGAGACCCTTAACTGTAACCTACCCAAGTAACAAGGACCTCAGAAGCTGAAACGCAAACACCAATCACAACCACAGTGTCACATAGCTCACAACACCAATGTGCCACCCAGCAACAGCCCCTAAGGCAAGACAACATACCTAACACTTTAGCCATAGGTGACTATAGTCAGGCACACTGATGTCCCAACTCACCAGCCTGAACAAGGAGAAAATTACAGTCAGCAGCCTGTCGGGTGCCAGGATCCGCCACATAACGCATGCACTCAAGTCACACCACAACAAGTGCAAATATGACTCTGTCATTGTCCATGCTTGAGTGAATGTCTTGAAACGTACCTCCCTGGACTACATGAAAAGACACATGGAAGACTTCTCGGATCATGTGGCCCAGGCAGGTATGACCCTAGCCCTGAGTAGCATCATGCCTTCGCCCAGAATGATACCACAATATAAGGACAAAATGACTGACGTCAACAATTGGCTAAGCTTCTGTGTCATTCAAAGGGGATCCAGTATCTGTCTGCCTGGGATGACATGATCAACAGACCACGATGCTTTGCCAGAGATGGTCTGCACCTGTCGTCCCTGGAATTCAGGTTACTGGCTAAGGCTACTGGCTACGGCTCTTGCCACTCCTATAGTGCCTTTTTTAGGCAAAGTTCAAAGGACAAAACCACCACCATAACAGGTACGAGCATGCAAAATCTGAAGGTAATGCTACTCAATGCTAGAAGTCTAAACCTCAAAATGCACACTCTCTTGGCACTCCTAAAAATGGAGAACATCGATATCTGAGCAGTAACTGAGACCTGGTTCAAGACTCCAGAGAGCACCCCTGCAATACCAGGCTACAACGCTTACCACACTTTTGGGCCACTAAACCAGGATCGAAACACTAAAGGTGGAGGAGTGTCCATATTCACCAAGGATATTCATACCACCAGGCTAGTTGCCCAACACAATGCATCTGAAATTCTCCAAGTGCAACACTAGGTAAGACTGCAATCGAAATTGTAGCTTGCTACAGATCCCCACACTACATCTTTTTAAACATACTGGAAAATATTAAGATACAACCAAACACCCAAATACTGGGTGATTTCAACTACCCTGCTATTAACTGGGAAAACTACTCTTGTACCAACATCTTTGCCCAACGGTTCTTGGAATTCATAAATTCCAACGCCCTGGATCAACTAATCCATAGTCCCACCAGGGGCTCCAATATCCTAGACCTGGTAATTAACATGGGAAATCGATGCACCACACCTATGGTCACTCCCTCCTTGGTCAGGTCAGACCATAAGCTAATCACCCTTAACATCCACATCCCACCCCCCAGTAAGGAAACCTCCATAAAAACCTTCTCCAAAGCAAACTTCATGCTACTCAAGTCAGAAGTGACAAACTTCATGACACCCATGCAGATGAGAACTGAAAGCTGCTGAGTCCTACACTAAGGCACTGTACAAGCACATCCACTCATGCATGAATCGTGCAATCCCAAACAGAATCAAGATGCTCTCCTCCAAGAAAAGGAAGCCAATCTGGTGGTCACCTGCCATAAACAAACTTTACAACAAAAGGAAGAAACTGTTGCAGAAAAGAGGAAAATCCCACAATACAAAGAATTCCCTTACCAGCCTCAGTAAGAAGCTGAGATCCCTCATAAAATCCTCCAATGCTAGTTACGAAAATAAAATTGCCAAAGATTCCAAAGACAACCACAAGGCATTCTATAACTATGTCAAGAATCTAAATGGCAATGCTCAAATCTGCTCTGAGCTACAACAGAATGGCATTAAATATAGTGATCCCAAGGATATTGCAAAATATCCTGGCAGATCGATTCAATGCCAACTTCACCCCCCCCCTTTCACCTCCTAAACGGCCCATCTCAATACCGAAAGATTGCCAAATTCCGGTAACGGCCACACAGGTAAAAAAACGCACTCTCCAAAGCTAAGAATACAGCATCCATGGGACCAGATGACATCCTGGGTTGTGTACTACATGAACAGAAAAATGAAATGGCACCTCACCTAAGTGTCATGTTTAATCATACCCTCACCTCAGGCTTCGTGCGTGGTGCACAGCTACAGTTATCCCATTCCACAAAGGGGCATCCACCTTGGATCCCAGGAACTACCGCCCCATCAGTCTGTCGAGCCTGACCTGCAAGGCCATGGAACGTATTATCATGGAACATATAAACAAAGATATTGGCAACCTTCAAACACTGGACCCCACCCAGTTTAGGTTCATGAAGGGCCGATTTTGTTTCCTGAACCTGAATGACTTCTTCAGATCAATCTCCAGAGCCGTGGATGAGGGTAAGGCAGTCCACACAGCCTATCTGGACCTTGCCAAGGCCTTTGACACCATCCCCCACTTTGGAATCATAAATAAACTTACTAAGCCGGACATTAATCCTTCCGTCACTCGATGGGTTGCCGACTGGCTTACTGACAGAACCCCCACTGTAAAAGTAGCTGACTCCAAATCCAGCTCCAGAAAAGTGACAAGTGGAGTACCTCACGGTTCAGTCCTGGGACCGTTCTTGTTGGGCATCTACGTTTCTGAAGTACAGGCCAACACTAAAGGACTCTGGCTAAGAAAGTTCGCATATGACTGCAAACTGGGAGCCATTATTGAATCCCCAAATGATGTGGATACTCTACAAAAGGGCCTTACAGAAACAGATGCTTGGTGCCAGAGTCACAGGCTCAAGCTCAATGGCAAGAAATGTATAGTTATCCCCTTTGGGAAAAAACATGTATCTGTGAATTACCACATAGGTGGCAGTACACTAAACACTGAAAGCTTGATAAGAGACTTAGGGACACAGGTGGACAGTGGTCTCACCTTCAATAACCACATCGCCACAATAGTCAGGAAATCCTTCTATGTGGCACACCTCATCACTAAGGACTTTTCATCCAGAAAAAAGGAGGTCATTGTCCCACTGTACTCATCCCTCAATAGACTCATTATAGAATTCAAAGCCCCATTTGGTATGTACCTCTCAAGACATCTGCAACTGGAAAGGCCGCAGAAATACTACACTAAAAAAATCACAGGCCTAAAGCAGATGCCCTATGCTAACCACCTTAAAAAACTAAAGCTATACTCTTGTCACATATCGTCTGCTCAGAGGTGATCTCTGCTTAACAAACAAGGCCATGTCAAACCCACAGCTGTTGGACATGCTACACTTAAAGAAATCCCAATCCCTCAGAGCCACATGCTCAAGGGATCTAAACCTTGTCATCACAATAAACAAAACATGCTGGAGGGATAGGTTCCTGACCCAGAGACTCCCCAGACTCTGGAATAGACTGCCCATACATGTCAAGCAGAGCACCTTCTTGGCCATCTTCAAAAGGAACCTTGATGACTGGATGGGAGATAGGAAATTCACCCCGGGGATCACATCAGTCACCCTGCTAGACAGGGGTCCAGGGAAGTAAATAGTGTGGGAAGCAACAGCCAGGTAATTATGGCGGCTAGGCTTGTATAGGCCCCTAAGGCCGATAGCCTAGTACCAACCTATGAACCTAAGACACTGGCTAATGCCTAAAAGTACAGTTTTGTACCTACCATAAATGTAGATGTTCGAAGATCCACATTGCTGCAGTCCTTACTTATGGGTAGTCCGCTGTCCTCGGTCGGCCCGAATACCAAAGTATTAGGCTGACGTCGGTCATGGGCGCACAGCCCTGACATCAGAGCGTCAGGGTATAAAAGCGCATGACCGACGTCATATCCTCAGTCTTTTCTTGCCCCAGATGTCAGAAGGCCCTAAAAAAAAAGGCCACAGCCAAAAAACAGAGTACCTTCCCAAAAGATATGCCCAACTACAGCCATCACCCAAACCATATAACCATGCTAAGCTACAGAGGGGAAGGAGGGAGGGAAAATTGGACTGCAGCAATGTGGATCTTCGAACATCTACATTTATGGTAGGTACAAAACTGTACTATGTTCTTCATCTCACATTGCTGCAGTCCTTACTTATGGGTAGAATCCCAAAGCAACGGGAAAGGGAGGTTGGCAAAATCATAAAGCATTAGGGGCTGCTAAAATGCCCTGTAATATTGCAGTGGCAAATCCAGCCCTAGACTTAGAATAAAGAGGAAGGTGGTAATGTTTAGAAAAAGTATGTACTGAACTCCAAGTGGCTGCTTCCAAAATATCCTTTGTAGCTACCCCCCTTAGAAAGGCAGTAGAAGTTGCAGTAGCTCTAGTGGAATGAGGTCTGATCCCAGTCGGAATCTCCTTACCATGATGGGAATAACAAAAGAAATACAAAACCCAATCCATTTAGAAATAGTTTGTTTTGAAACAGGTCTACCCTGTGAACCCAAAGCAAAAGAAACAAACAACTGCTGAGACTGTCTGAACTCCTTGGTTCTGCTCAAATAATAACGCAACTGCCTGTGAATATCCAAAGTATGCAAAATCTTCTCCCTTTATTTTGAGGATTTGCATAAAAGTAGGCAAATGAATAGTTTGGTTTAAGGCCACACTAGAAACCACTTTAGGCATAAAGGAAGGATTAGTACAAAGATACCCTATCCTTATGAAAAATCAAGAAAGGCTCCACTGCCATAAGGGCCTGTAATTCAGAAACCCTTCTTGCAGAAGTAATGGCCAACAAAAAAGCAGTTTTCCATGACAAATACTTTAACTCGGCAGTAGCTGCAGGCTCAAAAGGTTGTAGAGTAAGCTTTTCCAACACAAAATTGAGATCCCAAGCAGGAGTAGGAGCTCTGCGTGGGGGTCTTATGTTCTTTGCCCCTCTGAGAAACTGCTTAAACAAAGGATGAGAGAATAAAGGAGGGTCACAGTCATAATTAGCCGAAATGGCTGCAGCATGAACCTTTATGGAGGAGAAGGACAAACCTTTGTCTAATAACTCAGTAAGATATTGTAAGGAAGCACTCAAATTAGGCTTGGAAACATCAAAATCCTTCCCTTTGCTCCAAATAAAAAATCTCCTCCATTTATCAGCATAAACTTTCCTTGTACTAGGCCTCCTGGCCTCCAAAATAACATTCAAAACTTGTTGTGGAAGCTGAGAACCTCCAGAATCTAAAACAGAATATGCCAGGCTGTTAGATGCAGAAACTGACTTCTGACATTGAGAAAGTGATTGCCCTCCTGAGACAAAAGGTGTGGAATCAAAGGCAGAGGCCATGGAGGCTCTCGGACCAAACTCCTCAGTAGTGGGTACCAGTGTTGTCGAGGCCAATCCGGTGCTATCAGGATCATGGATGGCTTGTCTTGTCTGGCCTTCAAGAGAACCTTGGGCAGAAGAGGTAGAGGTGGAAAGGCATATACATGAAGATTGTTCCAACTGAATGACAGAGCGTCCACCTTCCAAGCTGTGGGATGAAACCTTTTTGTGCAAAACTTTGGCAACTGGTAATTTAGTGGAGAAGCGAACAGATCTATGTCTGGAGTTCCCCATGACACTGTCAACTTTTGAAATACCTGAGGATCCAATTTCCACTCGTGAGGATCCACTATTTGTCTGCTCAATACATCTGCTAAGGAGTTCTGTGCTCCTGGTAGAAATCTTGCCTGAAGATTGAGGTTGTAACTGAGAGCTGTCTCCCACAAAATCATCGCTTGTCTGCAAAGAGGTGCGAATGAGTTCCCCCTTGCTTGTTGATGTACCACATGACAGTTGTGTTGTCTGTTAGAATCAACACCTGCCCTGGGTGAAGTAAATCCTTGAAAGCCATCAATGCAAATTGTACTGCTAACATCTCCTTCAAGTTGATATGCAAATGTTGAAGTCTGGCAGGCCACGTGTCTTGCACCCATTTTCCATTGAGGTGTGCTCCCCAAGCCTTGTCCGAGGCATCCGTCGTTAGAATCTGACTCGCCTCTGGTCGGGTCACAGAGAGTCCCTTGTTTAGGTGACATTCCTGAGCCCACCACAAAAATTCCTTCTGAATGCAAGGTATTATCTGAATGACAGTGTCTAGATCCTGGCAGTGTTGTGTCCATAGATTTTTGAGATACCATTGAAGCTTCCTCATATGCAATTTGGCATTGGGAAGCACCAGAATACAAGATGCCATGAACCCCAAGGCTTGAAGGACTGTCCTTGCAGTCAGCCTGGACTGTAGAGACATTTGATGGAAATAAAGTGAAAGACTTTTCTGTTTGTCCGGGGTCAAAAAGGCCATCTGGGAAGCTGTATTCAGTCTCACACCCAGAAAGCACATGTCCTGAGAGGGTACTAGACTGGACTTTGTTTCGTTCACAGAATACCCTAGGCATCTTAACACTACCATCACATACTGTAGATGCTGCAGAAGCTCGTCCTTGTCTTGTGCAATAATTAGGCAATCGTCCAAATAAGGATAAATTTGTATTCCTTCCATCCTGAAAAAGGCTATCACTGGAGCCAGAACCTTTGTGAACACTCTGGGCGCAGTAGATAAGCCAAAGGGCAATGCAGAGAACTGATAATGTAAATTTCCAGCTCGAAACCGCAGGTATTTCCTGCAACTGGGCCTGATAGGAACATGAAGATAAGCCTCTTTTAGATCCAGAGTTACCATCCAGTGTTCTTTTCCCAGCAGAGGCAAAAGCTGTTGTAATGTCAACATTTTGAACTTTGGAATGTCCAAATAAGTGTTGAGGAGAGATAAATCCAAAATCGGTCTCCACGTGTTCCCTTTCTTTGGTACTAGAAACAGGCGGGAATAAAACCCTAGACCCACTTCTGAAGGAGGTACTGGCTGTATAGCTCCCATGTGAAGAAGTAAAGAAATCTGTTTGTGAGCCTCCATCCTTTGCCGAGGAGGAATGTCTGGCATACCTTTGAAAGGAGGCAATGTATGGAAATAAAACTTGCAACCTTTGCTTATATGTCCAACACCCATTTGTCTTGGGTGATTAAAAACCAATTTTGCTTGAAGAGAGCTAGCTTTCCTCCCAAAGGAGCTGCCAGGCAAGAAGAATCTGGCAGCTGAAAATGCAGGTCATTGGGCCTGTTTACGAAAGGACTGGCCCCTACCCTCACCAGCAGATTGAGCAGGCGAACTCCATGTTCTAGGCCTAAAGGTACTCTGAGCTCTGCCCCTACCACGCCTAGATCTACCCCTAGACTGGGAATCAGCAGAAGGGTACGTCCACCCCTTAGCAGGCCAATTTCTACTAAACTTAGGAGGTTGAACCTGCAAAAAATCTTTAACAGTCTGCATAGACTTAGCCTTGTCCTCCATTTTCTTCAAAACAGACTCCACAGGAGGACCAAACAAAACTTCGGACTGTAAAGGGGCATCCAGAATTCTAGACTTAACATGCTCAGAAAAATTCTGATCCTTAAGCCAGGCATGCCTACGAAGAACTGAACCAGTGGCAGCCACTCTAGAAGAAGCCTGCAAAGCATCAAAGCCACACTGCAAAGAATGTTTCCCCACCTGTTCAGAAACATGCACCAAATCTTGCAATTCTTTACACTCTATGCCCTCTGCCAAAGCATCCACTTTAGATTTTAGCTGAGAAAGGAGGAAATTCTGATATTTCAACATATGAAACTGGCAATTTAAAGCCCTCATTGCTAAAGTAGAAGAGGTGTACACCTTCTTACCCCATCTGTCCAAAGCTCTAGCTTCCTTATCTAGAGGAACCGGATTCTTTACAACAGAAGCCCTAACACCCTTAGGCCCCTGACTAATAGTTTCTGGGTCCGCCCTAGGACTCATATAGGTATTTATGAGCCTCAGGTACCCTATAATACCTGTCCGGTTTAACTGGTGCAGGAGGCATAGAATCTGGATTAAATGAGGCCTCCGAAAAAACATCCTGAACAACATCCAAAACAGGAGGAATAGCCAAGGGTCTATGCTGTGGTAAAAACAAGAACTCTCTAAGCCTCTTTCTGGAATCTGAGTAATCCTGTCCTTCCCACTTAAAATGTTCCCTCATAGAATGTAAGGTTTCTGAAAATGAAAAATCCTCTGGAGGGGAAGCAGAAGGAGTAGAATCCTCTGCATCGGAATCCGAATAAGGAGGAAAATCTTGAATATCTTCAGCAGAAGACTCAATCATCTGAGGCCTGCTCCAAAATTTCCAACTCTGGCTCTACCCTGGGCCTCTTATCAGGAGGGGGCATGGAACCTCTAATTAAAGTAATCAAATCTTCTGCCATTTTAAGCATATGCTTCTTAGGTACAGACCCTGAAGAACCAGAACTAACTCCAGAAGAAGGCAAAACAGACCTGCCCTTAGAAGGAGCCCTAGAAACAGTAGCAGAAGGCCTAACCCCCTTAGGCAAAGAAGGGAGAATAGTAACCTGAGAGGCCCCTTCAGCCTGACCTGACTCCTGTGAGGCCACATCCTGTAAAATCAAGGTTTCCCCCTGAGACTCAACAGAAACTTCAGCCGGATCCACCTGTTCCACTGCAGTCTCTATAGGACCGGCGTCCGAAATGGACAAATCATCCTGCCTAGGCTTTACAGATTTGTCTTTACGCTTCTTCGTGGAAGCGGGCGTCGGAGGATCCGACGGCATATTATAATTACACCGTTTGCCAAAGACTAACCTAGCGCAATCTAGCCTTCTCTTAATAGTGCGCTTATTAAACCTAGCACAAAACCGACACCCCACTACGTCGTGCTCCGGTCCCAAGCAAGGGATACAAAGCGAGTGGTAATCCCTATGCGGTATCTGCTTCCCACAAGAAATACAATTATTCACTTTTTCTGACATCCGGTAAATAACTGAGGCAAGAAAAAACAAAAATGCTCCCCAACGGGGTACTTAGCCCAACTTGGTATGTCTGAAACTCCGAAAAATTTCAGAAAGCCGAACGGCACTTGCAACGCTGCTTCTGCATCGGACCATGCGGCAAAAAAGACTGAGGATATGACGTCGGTCATGCGCTTTTATACCCTGACGCTCTGATGTCAGGGCTGTGCGCCCATGACCGACGTCAGCCTAATACTTTGGTATTCGGGCCGACCGAGTACAGCGGACTACCATAAGTAAGGACTGCAGCAATGTGAGATGAAGAACATCAGAGTTTAACTATTAAAAATTTAACGTTAACCACAAAAATTACAAAAGGAAGATAAACTTAGCCAAGAGCCAGCCAAAAGTCACCTGATCTGCTTGAGCGGCAAACGAGATCTGGGTAATCTTCTCTGAGCATCAGTGGAAGCTCTCAAGTTTTTGAATTAGGCAGAGTTGGAACCGGTGCTTGGTTCTAAACCCAACCAGCATAGAATGAAGGTGAGATAAGACAACACAACATCAGAGGTTAAATGGCAATTTTGTTAAACCACAAGCAGATGTAATTGACAGCAGAAAAGAAATGGCAGCTCAAAAGAGAATATACAGAATCTTATGCAATTCTAGCTTCGAGAAAAAATGCAGTATAAAGGTAAAATTTGAAAGGAATAGAATGAAAGATTACAAAAAATATTGCAGATGGGAATGTATCTCAATCCCAGGTATTCAACTAAATTGAGAAAAGTCAGAATGTTTGCACATTAATAAATACAAATATTTCTACTCCCCTAAGAGACTTGAAAAAAATGTTCTTGCAGACAAGAGGCATATGCTGGATATGTGATGGTTCAGAAAGAGGTCCTTGGGAGAATACATTTTGGGAATGTGAGATAGACGGGGTGGTGCAGCGGTAGCATTGTTGCCTCACAGCAAGAGGTTCTCCCGTTCGATTCTCAGCTAGTGTGCGGGGAGTGCCTTCTGTGTGGAGTCTGCATGTCCTCCCCACGAGTAGAGTGGAGTTCCGAAAGACATACGTGAATGGGCATGCCTTCGTTGAAGGTTGGGCATCGAGCTGGCAACTCGGCACCATGAAAATCTACTGCCAATCATTAGCGGACCGGAGTTCCGCTGTGGCGACCCCTAACTGGGAAAACCAAAAGACAACAACAACAGAGTTGCTTCATTGCTACTGAATAATATGTTAAGTCATACTTGGTTGAGGTTATTCACAGAACAGAGATGTTTTGGTATAGCTGGTTTTAAATAGCACATACTCAAGATGTGAAGGTGCTCCTTACCTTTAGAGCTGACAGTGGATAAGAAAGCAATAACTAGAAAACGGAAAAGCAAAAAATTATCAATAAGAGAAGTGAAAGATGATTATAACTTTGTATTTAATTTCTCTAAACTATTAAAGATCAAAAACAAAAGTAAAAAATGGGCTGTACAGGATTCTGCAAATGAAAATGAACTTGAGGACACTGGCAGAGAAACTACTTAAATACATATCTATTAAAAATCATTGCAATACAAGGTGAAAAGCCACTGGTCTACTTGTTAAGATTTGTAATACAATGAAAATAAAACAATATGGTCACTAGGCAATCATGGATTTCAAAATAGGGTGTAAATATTTAATTTGTGTGTGTAACTGTTTAAGAAGCAATCTTAAATCAAACTTGAGATTAAGATTAGATGAAAACAGTGTGATAATTGGATTTGGACATTCGTAAAAGCAAGTAATGAACACCAAATGTAAGCAGCAACTTCCTGACATGAGGCAAGTTTACTACTATTGATAAATATGCAATTATAAAATGAATAAAAAATGTAAAACAGCACAGAGGATGGAAGGTACAACCACAATCTTTAATGCAATCCACTTAAAACCCACAAATAATAACTGCTTTCATCCATTAAACTATGAACATCTTCAGATAAAATTAAAATTCCATCAAATCAATTAAATACCAGAAAATAAAACACAATTGGTCAACAATTTCATACAGTTCTTAATGATTTGCTGAAACCCAGCTATGTCAACCAATAAAAACTGGCATTCTAAGTCCAATAGCTTTTCTTCCTAAAATACTTTACAGCCAAAGCTCATAAATATTCAACACATTCTCCTTCATACTGACTGGTTAACCCAGCACACCATCCTCCAATAAATTATCCCAAAAAATACTGCATTCATTAGTGTACATTCACAGCACCTCAAGAATCTTAGTGGTCCCTTTATTCCTTACACACCTATCATGGTGACTCATTTCACTTATCTTTCCTAATTTTAAATATCCACAATGTAACCTAAAGAAACAATCATCTTCCTATTTAGTTCAAAGACTAGAAACACTTACTCATAAGATGATAATATAACAAGCATATTATAAATTGTATTTACAAATTATATTGAAACTTGGATATTTATATTTACAGCAATAATTTCCCAAGTCCACTTTTTAAATAAATGAGTAGTAGTATTCTTCTCCTACTAGAAAGGTAATTTAAAACATTGATGCACCGATCTCACTTAAAGGAAAGATTACATAATTTAAACTATTAAGACAATTAAGAAAATTATTTATTTTGGGTTGGGTCATTGCTCGAACCTATGCCTACCCATGCCCTCTTTCCATCTTTTATTCTTTATTTGTACAAAAGAAAACATACTTTAGCTAGAAAGAATTTTACAGAACCAAAATCAACTACCCCTGAAAGTACCGTAAAGAGCATCTACCAAGCATCTTAAAATGACTAAAGATGACCGTATAGTATTCTGAATTGAAGTCCCTAAGAAACCACACTAAGCATATCAATTAAACTTATAAATTCTTCCATTAAAAGTGCGATAACATAACTTTTATACATTCAAAGTTTTAGATACCAATGGAAACACTTCCATTTTTGGCTATCCAAAACACGGAACAGTTCCTATCAATAAGCTGTCCCTGAATCCTCCCCACCTAAATGATGGAAAGCTTTTTTTTTTTTTTTAAGGACATTAGTCCTTCGCTCTTTTACCAACCTATCAAAATCATTCACCTCTACCTTCCTTCATTCCTTTTACTTAATTCACCGGTGCAATTACTATAGAAGTTTAACTCATTTCATGAGAAAAAAAAATCATTAAAATTATTATTACTGAATATATCTCAAAATAACCTACAAACATTTTAAATTTATTTTTTTAAATTAACCTAACGCAGCTCTAACTCATCATTCTAAAGTTCTGAGTTTCAGTATGGTTGAAATAGAGCATTGTTCATTAATACCTGGCCACAATCCCGCATTTAAGCAAATTTGCCAAGTCAGTCCCTTGAAAAATAAAAATGTAAAAAATTTTTATAGGTTACTTTGAGGCATATACAATAATAAAAATAAATTTAATGTTTTTTTTTTATCTCATGAAAGGAACTAAACTTCTATAAGAATTGCACCAGTGAATTAAGAAAAAGAAAGAAGGAAGTAGAGGTGAATAATTTTGATAGGTTGGTTCCACCCATTAGGTGGGGAAGATTCAAAATATCTCATTGTTAGGAACCGTTCCATATTTTGGACAGCCGAGAATGGAAGTGTTTCCACTGGTATCTAAAACTTTGAATGTATAAAAAATACAGTTGTGTACACTTACTATAAATGTAGATGTTAGAGTGTATTCACTGTAACAGTCATCACTTTTGGGTTATCTGCTTGCAGTAGCCCTCAGTCGTCCTGATTAACAAAGTCTTGGGTCCTGCGTCGGTTGCTGTCCCTTCTTCCATGACGTCAGGTCATCAGGGGTATAAAACAAGCAGCCAACGCCATCAGTTTTTCTTACCCAGATGTCAGGTGCCTCCTTAATGGGAAGCAATTAAATCTATAAATATACAAGAATATACCTCTAACAAAAAAAGCATACATACCAAAAAGCTTTTAAAACATAGTAAAGGAGAAAAGAGGTATATCCTAAAGAAGAAAGGGGGCTGGAGGGGGGGGGGTAACCAGGACTGCAACAGTGAATACACTAACATCTACATTTATGGTAAGTGTACACAACTGTACTATGTTCTTAGTGTTTCACTGTTGCAGTCATCACTTTTGGGTAGATTCCCAAAGCTAAGGATGGGTGGAGGAATTTAGATAGCATTAGGGCCAGCTAAAAGGCCCTGCAAGACTGCAGTGGCAAAGCCAGCTCTGGGTTTAGAGAAAATTGGCAGATGGTAATGCTTGGTGAAAGTATGTACAGAACTCCAGGTAGTAGCTTCTAGGACGTCCCTGGTAGGGACGCCTCTAAGAAAGGCTGTAGAGGTAGATGCAGCCCTGGTTGAGTGGGATCTGATCCCCTGTGAGATAGGTTTTCCATGGTGCTTGTAGCAGAAATGAATGGAATGGCCTATCCGTTTGCAGAGGATTTTGCTTTGAAATAGCCTTCCCCTCTGTCCCTGCAGCAAATGCCACCAGCAGTTGATCAGATTTCCCTTGAGGTTTAATTCTGTCCAAGTAGAATCTAAGCTGTCTGTGCACGTCTAAGGAGTGCAGTATCCATTCCCCTTTGTTCTGTGGATTAGGAAAGAAGGTTGGCAAATGTATAGACTGATTAAAGGCCACACTGGATACCACCTTGGGCATTAAGGAGAGATTGGTCCTGAGAGACACCTTGTCCGCATGAAAGATGATGAAAGGCTCCAATGCCATGAGGGTCTGTAATTCAGATACCCTTCTTGCTGAAGTGATTGCTAAAAGGAAAGCTGTTTTCCAAGAAAGGAATTTTAAGTCCACAGTGGCAGCTGGCTCAAAAGGAGGAAGGGTGAGCTTTTTCAATACAAAGTTGAGGTCCCAGGCTGGAGTTGGAGCTCTCCTGGGAGGTCGTAGATTTTTGGCCCCTCTGAGGAACTGCGTAAGCAGTGTATGACAGAAGAGGGGTGGTTCTGTGTAGTAATGAGCTGAAATGGCTGAAGCGTGAATTTTGATGGAGGAGAAAGACAGGCCCTTGTGAAACATCTCGGTTAAGTATTGTAAAATCTGAGGAAAATTGGGCACTGTTGTGCTCATCCCTAGAGACTGGTTCCAGGCACAGAATCGTTTCCATTTTTCAGCGTAAGACTTTCTAGTACTAGGCCTTCTTGCCTCCAATATATCCATCACTGGTTTACTGAGGGATGGTAAAGGAGAAATTATGTAGTTAACCAGGCTGCTAGGTTCAATGTTTGAAGCAAAGCATGCAGAATTTGGTTCTCCTGCTGAGACAATAGAGTAGGAGTCTAAGGCAGGTGCCATGGGGCCAACAGTGACACTGCGCAAGAGGGGGTACCAGTGATGGAGTGGCCAGTCTGGTGCAATCAAAATCGTCCTTGGTTTGTCTCGTTTGATCTTTAGCAGTACTTTGGAGAGCACAGGAGGAAAGCTGAAGGACAGAGCATCCACTTTCCAAGCTTGCCTGTGGGGAGTCCTTGTACAAAATTTGTCCAACTGATAGCTCTGAGGGGGGGGGGGGTGCAAAATTGTCTACATCTGGGACCCCCCATTTGCTTGGCAACATGTTGAAAATCCTTGGTTCCAGTTTCCACTAGTGTGGGTCACTGAGGTTTCTGATTAGTTTGTCTGCAAGTGTATTTTGCTTTCCTGGCAGGAATTGAGCTTGTAGATGCACTTGATAACTCAGGGCTGTGTTTAACAATGCCATGGCTAGTCTGCAGAGGGAGTAGGAATGTGTACCCCCCTGCTTATGTACCACACAACAGTGGTGTTGTCCGTCTTTACCGTTAATTGTCCTGGAAGAATGTGGTCCTTGAAGGCTGTCAGAGCATTCTGTACAGCTAATGTTTCTTTTTGATTGATATGCAGTTGCATTTGACTTGGGTTCCATTTGCCCTGAATGCACTTCCCTGCCAAATGAGCCCCCCATGCATAATCTGATGCGTCTGTTAGGGTTTGGGCAGCAGGGGGTGTTGTGAATGGTAATCCCTTTTTTGGTGGCAGGCCTCTGCCCACCAAAGAAATTCTAGGCGTAGACAAGGTATGATAGGAATCATTGTTTCTAGATCCTGAGAATGTTGACACCATAGGCTTTTTAGATACCATTGTAATTTCTTCATATGCAGTCTTGCATATGGAATTAAAAGAATAAAGGAGGCCATGAACCCCAAGGCTTGCAGTACTTGCCTTGCAGACAGTAGGGCTTTTGTGGCCACTTGTTTGAAGTAAGTTGTCAAATTAATTTCTCTGGCTTGAGGTAAGTCATCTGGGAAGTTGTATTCAAGCTTGCTCCCAGGAATATAATTTGTCGACAGGTACGTTTATGGTGTACCCCAGACAAATCAGCACCCTTTGAATGAAAGCCAGATGATTCAGAAGTATGTCCTGGCTTTCTGACTGAATTAAACAATTGTCCAGGTATGGGTATATTTGAATATTTCTTTGCCTGAAAATGCAATGACTGGGGCTAGGCACTTTGTGAATACTCTGGGCGCAGTAGATAAGCCAAAGGGCAGTGCAGAGAACTGGTAGTGATTGTAGCCTGCTTTGAAGTGAAGGTATCTTCTGCAAGATTCCCTGATTGGGATGTGCAGGTATGCCTCCTTTAAACTGAGTGTTACCATCTAGGCATCTTTTCCTAGCATAGGAAGCAACTGGTGAAGAGACAGCATCTTGAATTTGGAATCACCAGGAAGGTGTTTAGAATAGACAGGTCCAGAATAGGACGCCAAGAATTTTCTTTTCTGGGTACCAGGAAAAGTCTTGAGTAGAAACTTTGTCCTTTTTCCTCTTCTGGTACAGTTTGAATAGTATTTATGCTTAAAAGAGAAAGTATTTGCTTTTGAGCCTCTGCCCATTGATTTGGGGGTAGATCTGGCCAACCTTTTGGCATTGGTAACGTGTGGAAATTGAATCTGTATCCTTGGGACACTATATTTAGAATCCATTTGTCCTGGGGTGATGAGTTCTCAATTTCTGGCCTGCAGACCAATCTTTCCCCCTAAAGGAGCTTTCAGTTGAGAAGTGCTTGGAAGTTGTAAAATCAAGTCCTTGAGATGGTTTACCATAGGGGTGAGTCTTACTACTCCCAGATTTGGGAGAGGGAGCCCCCCACTACTTAATCTTGTGCGCACCCTGGGACTGAAACCTGGGGTTTCTGCTGTCTGGGCTTGGCTTGAGAAGACCTGGAAGGGGCCGGAAAGGACCAATTCTTAGAGGGCCAATGCCTGCTAAATCTTGCATCAAGGTTTTAAATTACCATTCTAGCAGGAGAATACTTCTCGTTTATTTAATAAGTGGACTTATAAAATGCATTCCTGTAAATATAAATATTCAAATTTAAAAATGTTTGTTACAACATGAAAATACAATTTACAATATGCTTGTTATATAAGCATCTTATGAGCAAGTGTTTCTAGTCTCTGAACTAAATAGGAAGATGGTTTCTTTAGATTACATTGTGGATATTCAAAAATAGGAAAGATAAGCGAAATGACAATCACCATGACATGAATGTAGGGAGTAAAGGACCAATAAGCTTCCTGATGTAGTATTTTTGGGGATAATTTATTGAGAGATGGTGTGCTGGGTTAACCAATCAGTTTGAAGGAGAGTGTATTGAATATTTATGAGCTTTGGCTCAAGTATTTTAAGAAAAGCTATTTGACTTTGAATGCAAATTTCTATTGGTTGATAATGGTTGGATTTCAGTGAATCATTAAAACTATATGAATGTGTTAACCAATTGTGTTTTACTGTCTGGTATTTAATTCATTTGATGGAATTTTAATTTTATGTCAAAAAGTTCATAGTTTAATGGATGAAAGCACTTATCATTTTTGGGTTTTAAGTGGATTACATTAAAGACTGTGTTGTATCTTCCACTTTTGGTGCCATGATTTACATTTTTTATTCGTTTGTCCTGGATTTTGTGTGGTTTTATATAACTATAAAATGACATCAGCAATCAGTGCTGAAACAACAAATGCACCATGCATGGTGATTACACAATATGTAAAAATTAATATATAGTAATAAAGTATTTATATTACTTAATACAGAGAGAGAGACTGGCTAACATGTCAGTATGAACTTGTCACTACTGTGCATTTGCTGTAATATTTAAAATGAAAGAAATTTACTCTTTTTGTAAGACATTTTTGGTTATGATGTCAAAAGAACAATATGATTCTGGATTAACTGTTCAGGGCCTATTACTGTGTGCGTGCATGTGGGGGGGGGGGGACAAGTTAATGACCAGCTTCAAGATTCACTTTGTATTCTAATTCTCACTCATTTCAATGAGAAGTTTATTTTGTTACTGAAATTTATGAACTAGGGAAATAACTACTTCTAACTGTCCTACGGGTAAGGATTTTTTATACGACTCCTACAGATTTTAAAATAAAAAAAAAAAGATCTGAAAAATACTTCTTACCACCCACGTTTGCTGGCATAACTCAAACCAACATAAAACAGACAACATAGGTTAGGAAAAATAAATTCCTGGTGCATTGAAGAAACACAAATGCAAAAGAATTTAAGTTCAGAGCTCTTCACTTTAAAGTGCATCAATATTTACAGCCAGAAAAATTTAAGTGGATTCATCATCCAATTTCCTCACTCATTAACGAAGAATAAAGTGATTACCAAATTGTAAGGAATAAAAATTAAATTTTTCAACAAAAAAAAAATTCACCCACATACAAATTGTGAAACAATCCATTTAAAATATACCCCACACAACGCCGTAAATCCATACATTAAAAATAATTTAACTTGGGTACAAATAAACCAAAAAAATATTATGTACTTTCTTTGCTTCTTATCCAAACCATCTAAATATTTGATTTATGTTACGGAACTTGTACTGAACTTCGGATCAATTTAATTATGGCAACTTCAAAGGTTCTGATGTTCAAAATGTCCTTTAAAACTTGGTTGTTATATTATTCATTGCTGAGGAAGCTGGATGGTGAATCTAGTTTCAGTTCCTTTGACAACTCGATACTTACAGTTAGGGGACTGAATGTGTATTATGGACTACAAAAAGCATTTACTAACTTTGTCTACAAATTGCATTTTTTAATAAACATACTTGCAAATCCCTGATATCACCCAAAAGCACTATGTCATTACCAAGTATCATGGTTATCAAGCTTCGCAAAATAAGGAGTACTTTGTGTTCTCATGTATAAACTGTCTGAAAAACTTCAAAGATGTTATTTCTAATAGGAAGGAAAATCTGAAAAAAATTACCACCCGGAATTTTACAGGCAAGGAGAGATTTGTTATTGCAAAGCAGAGCAGAGAGCAAAGGCATTTAGAAGCCAGGCCGATTAATTGCCAGGCCGATTAATTGCCACCCTCACCCCATTTTGCAGTACAACAAAATCAAATATCTCTGTTCCAAGTTAAGAATGCAGTCCTCTTAACTCAAGTCCCAGAGAACTGCAGCTCACAATACTCTAACAACTTGACAGTACCTACAAAATCTGTTCTTGAATTAAAGTCACCAAAGAAATGGACTACTTGCTAAGCTGCAGTGTGACAGCCTTTCCTTTGTTAAAAAAAATAGTGCCAGCCAAAAACCATTACAATGTAAAAAGTTCATAGGCTTACACTAGACTGACCACAGGGGGTCTTTATAGGCCTAGCAGTACAACCAACTCAATTTTGTCCCAGAGTACCTTGGATGCCTATACATTGGGGTATATTAGTAAGGAGGTAGCCAAGGATTACTTGTGGGAGTATGACAGTTGGAGATGAATTTACTTACTGTTGACCTATGTCCATCAGGAACATGGGGGTCAGGCCAGGAGTAAATTTGCAACTTCCCATCCAATGATCAATGTTTTGTTTGAACAGGGTCAGGGATGAATTCTGCTTCACATGGATGAGGACCTATTCCATAATGTACGGATTCTCCTTTGAGACATGTATCTAGTCTCTTCAGTATGTTCTACTTGTGTTGCAAACAAAGTTCAGATCCTTGAATCTAGTGTTTCTGGTAGCTTGTTTTGCAGATGTGCAAGAGATCCAGCAGAGATGGATCGAAGGATGCACTAAATGCCAGCCATAGGCAGTCTCTCAACAACCTGTAGGAGACAAGTAGAGAGACAGCCTTAAGGCAATCTGTGGAGGGCAAGGTATTCATAACTTGGATTCTCCTGTTGAGGACTTTTTGAGGGCGCTCCAATGGTTGCAAGTGCCTGGTTAGGTACATGCCAAAGTGGGCACTGTACTCAATGATGAGTCTGACAAAAGCTGATTAGTGTGGTACTATAACTTTCTTGGACCTGGATGCCATACCACTGCTTATGAGTTGGGCAACACAAAATGATTTTCTTAACATCATGGCTATGTGCTGGTCAAAGGCTAGATTACTTTCCACATATATTCCTAAATCCCCAACAACCGGGGTCTACTCTTAAGAGTGTTTTTATCGATGGAGTAATTAGCTTGGGTGGACTATATCCCAAAGGGCACTATAATGCATTTCTTTGCATTGGGCTTCAATCCATGGCTTTGGCACCATCAATTGTTTGCATCAGACACTCTTGTAGGATTGCCAGTGTCACTTTGGGGATGGGGGGGGTCTATGATCGCTACCAATTTACACTCCTCTGCGAACTTGGTGAGCCAGAGCCCTTTGACGTTAGCCATAACTTTTGTGAAACAGATGACAAACAGGAGTCAGAAGCAGATTATCACCACAGAGATTTATTTTATCACAATTAAGCACTTTCATCCCGGTAAAATGGACTTCATCAGAAGAATTTAATTTTAACGTTTCCATTTGTACCTGTTCTTGATTTCTATATTTCTCTGCCATATACAGACTTTCATAAAATTTTAGACATATTTCTAATACCGCTACAGTATCTCTTATCTTTCTTGTTATAGGCTTCCTAAGCTGGGCAATAAACCCTCTCTTTCTGTTGTCTGAGCTGTTGTGCTAAATGTTTTTGCACTCTAAAGTTATCAAAAAACAGTTGCTTAACTGCAATCTTTCTATGCTCATGCACATTACTGAGGTTAATCCTTATTGTCTTCTTAGCATTTTGCAATTGCTCCTCCTCTTGCCCTGTGAGATTCCACCTATTCTGCAATACTTCAACCTTTGTCAGTCCGTCTAGATTCTTGTTACTTCTTAACCATATCTCTTATTTCCACCCTATTTTTAAACTCCACTTTAATTTTATCCCATTCCCTAGCTATATTTTCAGAAGAAATTTCTATTTTCTCTAATAATTCCTGAATAATTTCCACTACCCATTCCATAAATTCCTCTTTTTAACAGATAGGTGGGAAAGCACCAGTGTCTCATTTTATTTCATTTGCCTTCATTCTTATTTTAGTTATTGGTGCGTGATCTGAAACAGTTACTGGATGGATATCAAAACTTTCAATTAAATGCACATGTTCCTGTGAAATATATTCTGTCTAGTCTAGAGCAGTTTTCATATCTTGGGGAATAAATATGTAAATTCACTCTAAACACTTCCTACTGAAGTCACATCTTCCATGCCAAATATTTTTACACATTTCTTCTAAAATCTACCCATTGTTATATTTTCCCTTCTAGGTCCTCTCAGATAAAGCTTCACTGTTACAAATCAAATTCAAGTCTCCACCTATAAGTAATGTTCCCTGCTGAAAGCAGATCATTTCTCCAAGGATTTTCTTAAGCTCCAATATACCAGTTTTAGGTGGAATATAAATACATGCCAAGGTAATCTCCTCCCTTGCCCCCTCAGTACTAAAAAACTACCATCATATTTTTTATCCTCTAACACGACTGGAGCTCCTCATGTAATTAATGCAAGTACTCTTCTTTCCCTTTGTCCCAGGTATTCTGCTGAACAGCCATCCTGAAAACCTTTCTTTATCAAATTCACATTTCTTTATTACATTTGTTAATCGGGTTATGTCCACCTGGACCAGAAGCCCATTTTCAGCAGAGGGCCGAGGAGAAAAGCTCCACATGCAGTAACAACGCTTACATTAATTATAAATAATATAATACAGTACACAGTACAGAATACAAAACAATAGTACATATGTATACAGAGTCTGTAACAAATAGAAATACTAATTACAAAGACTATTAAGTTAGAAATAGTAATCACACAGTGTGCACAAAATAAAATAAAATCAGATGGTATAGTAGAAAATTAACAGTGATAAAAACCATGGAGTTATTAACCAAGTCTGACAGTGTAGCTGTTATGGGACAGCAGAGCTAGAGCAAAGATGGAGGGAGCATATTTGGAGGTAAAGCAGGCTAATGTATGGGAGGTAGTAGAATTAGCCTGGAGAATTACAGGAGCAAAGCCCAGTTTTTGACTAGGTAATTTTTCAGGAGTTGTTTGAACTCATGATGGTGAGAATTTTGTGCGATGGACTGTGGAAGAGAGTTCCACAATTTCGCTATTTTGTGGGAGTAAAGGGAGTCACTATGGTAGTTGTGGGAGTGGGACACCTTTAGCATTAGCTTACTGGAGGATCTGAGAGACCAGGTAATAGTACTCGGTTGGGCAAGGTTAGACAGAGCGGGGCAGTTACTGGATTGGTACATTATTTTGTGGGCCATGGTCATTTGGTTGTGTGATAAAAGATTAGGGAGTTCTATCCAGCTGAGCTGGGAGAGGGCAGTGCAGTGGTAAGTCTTGTAAGACTGATTAGTAGCAAACTTGGTGATTTTACTGTAGAAGGATTCAAGGTTACTGAGCTCATATTTACATAGGTTTGTGAATAACTGAGATCCGTATAGGAGGGGGGAGAGCAGATATTACCAAGCAGTTCAGTTCTTTCTGAATGCATCTCCTGTGTAACCAGATGGGTAACCAGAAATTCACCTCGGGGGGGGGGGGGGATTCCACTATTCCACTTGTGTCCCTCTTGGACAAGGGTAATAGGTGCTGATTTTAGTGTCTACTTGAACTACTATTTTTTTGTATATCTGTGAGGCCAAGAGGCCATTTATGTTTAAAGATAATATAGAAAGCATCAATATGTTAAAAAGTTATTATTCCCATCTTTTATCTGTAACAGATTTTTTGTTAGATGCATACACTAATGTTTGGCAAGTTTATCTTTTATACAGTTGTTTCTTGTCATATCCTTTTCATCCTATATCGCACATCTCACAAAACCTTTTTTTTTGGAAACCCCCCCAAACAAACAAAAACAAAGAAGAACACACCCAACATACCCCTATGTACACCTTCTAATACTGAAGTTTTACTCTCCGAATAGGAACTGTCCCAGACTGACACAGCCACACTCTCATACTTGAGTTAACCTAAAATTAAGGTTATGTACAGGGCTAACCACCCAAGTGCCGTTTTGGTTTTGTCTTATCTTTATTACTCTGCTAAACACTGAAAGAAATATGTACTCTGTTTTATTGCACTTTATCAAATTGTCTCCGCAGAGACACGAGAACCAGACAGAGTTGCCTCTACAAGTACTCATTTATTTGCTAGACAATGTTTTTTATTTGCTTTCTCCTAAAACTTGTTACTAGACCAAGCCATGGGCCTTAATCCACTCATTCCCTTATGCAACATACAAAAAAGCACATATGTTTTTTTTGTATCCTGCTCTTTTGACCAGACTTTTCTTCTTCTTTACAATGCCGTGCCTACATTTCTTAAAACTAGACAAGGAGAAAGAAATAAGGAAAAAACAGGGTCACCTGTTTACTTTAGTATCCCCATTATACTTGAAAATAACTGAGAAAAGTTTACATTATAACATGCAGATTATATCATGCATTATAGAAACACTACTAAGAACAAAATTGTTTTATTTACAGTTAACTCTTTTCTCTTTTTTCCTCTTCCCCCTTCTAAATGTTCTTCCAAATATTAATGACATGAAGTACGGCATATGCTTTAAAGTCCCCTACAAATTTTACAAAGTCAAAAATGTCCAATACTTACAGGTTTGCTTGTTCTGTCATGTTTCACAAATATAATTAATTCTACATAATACCACATTTGTCAATTTCTGAGTTACTAGTTTTATTTCTGTTGGTCATCTCTCAAATCTAGTATCCGCTTCAGTTCTAATGTACTCCTGGCTCTTGTAGTTAATTTTGCGATTTTTTTCTCTAAAGCATTTTTCATTGAAATGTTAGAAAAGGTGCCTCTGTGATCTTTATTACCAGAAGAAAATGAAACAGAGGGCAAGACTCAACACTTACACTAAGTGTACACTGTTCTGAGTGCATAGACAACACGACATAACTCGCACCTTCGTCCTCTTATTGTAGTTTTCCTACTGATATTCTTTGCAGCTTTAAATATTGACAGGGATTCATAAAGGTTACCAAAGTACAGACTACCTGCACACTTACAGTAATCTTTCTGAGTGACTAGAAATCACATAAAATGTGATAATTTTATTGAATACGTATTGTGTACACAAATGTAGGCTTTACTGAATCTGGTCCAGAATCGCCTTCTGTTTCACACTCACTTTTTGTTGGATAAATTTCTGTATTTCTTCCTTTGCATGCGCTGCATCAAAAAATTATTTTTGACCCTCCAGGAAAGAATATTCTGGAAATAGCTAGGTACAGCAGCTTGAATCCCTTGCTTTCTTCTCAACATTCCCCGATTAGTGGAATAAATTTACTCCTGCCTGGTGTACAGTGTTTATACATTCTCCACAAACACTGCTGTCTCCCACTTTTAGCATTTTGTCCTTCTGCCACAGTTTTGTCAGAATCCACTCCTCCTGCTGGTAAGATTGAAATGTTACTATTAAAAGTCTAGGCTGCTTTCTCATTGCCAGGTTTGGAGCATAGACATGATGTGCTCTTTCATTTAACAATTCCTGTTGTGGAATACCAGTCCAGCTGCTTATTCGTGCTTTCCTAAAATAAATACAGTCTGTTCCTTCCTGCTTCATGGGTACAGCAGAAAATCTGAGGTTTTCCGTATGTGCTCTGTCCTCTAATTCTATAATTTTTTGAAAGATCTCTTTCTGCAGTCTCGTATTCAGCCAGCCTTTTCTTCATTTCACCCTCTGAGTTTTGCAGTTTTATCACCTAATCTGAATATCTGCATAAAGCTTCTTCCATGTTTCCAGCCTTTATTGTTTGAGTTGATATACTTCATCAGTGTGACATTTACTTTTGCCAGCTCTGTGTGCAGTTGCCTTATACTTTTCTCTACGTTACATGAAGTCATGTCTGGAACTTTCACTGCTTTTTGCTTAACAGCTACAGTACTTTTCCCAGTCAATGTTTTCATCTTCTTTTGAACCTGATTTTCATTCAGGTCCTCTATTTTTTCCTAGCAACCAGGCAGTGCACTTCCTAGCCAGTTACTGAATTTAACCCAGAAATCTCAGTACAATGGCTTTCTCTGCCAAGTTTCTGTTTTCATACTGGGAGAGCTAGACTTAAGCTGTTACTCAATGTGCAGCCATCTTGGAAGTCTGCACCCCCATTTTTGACAAGAAAATTTGAAGTGAGTTTTTAAAATCTGCCAATGTGTTATGCTCCCAGAAAAACTTTGCTAATTACCTCCTTTTCCCCATCATATTTCCTGTCTACCTAAAGAAAATTTCTCTGAAGTCTGCTTGGGAAACAGAAATACCCAAACACTTCCAATCAAAAATCCCAAACCTTCTAGACTTTGCTGCATACTCGGGAGCTATGCAGATTCTTTATTCCAAAACATTTCTAACACCCACTGATTACAGCTACTAAGTAATATTTTACATGCCCAACTGATAACCCCTTTTGTAAAGCAACTTATCTACTAGGCTAAACTAAAAACTCCCTAAGTAGCAAAAAGATCCACAGACAAAGTACTGAAGGACAAAACAAAAGTAATAACCAAAGAAATTACTCCATTTGTCCTCACAACAAAATGTACTTTATTCCAAAAACAACTGACCATTGTTTTGGAATAAAATACATTTTCTTCTGAAGACCAGGGATCAGTTTTGTTGGTTATTCAACTAAAACTCTACCAGAGTTTTTCTTTCACTTAGCATTCATTTATCCTTTTCTTTTTGCCTATAAAGGGATAATAATCCCTCTGCAGTCCAAACTTCTCCTTGGTATCATCCAACTATTAGGTTTCTCTCTCTGGTTACTTGATCACAACATCTTGGTTCCTTTGATAACTTTCTTCAGTAAATTCCAGTCCCCCTTGCCTATTTTATAAGCTTTTACTATATTTTCTAAACTTTCAATCCATCCTTACTGGAAAAATCTCCTTTATCCAGTCCACATTGGCTTACTTCTTATAATAAAACAAACTTGGGGGAAAAAGCACAACCAGAAAGAGAAAGGCCTGGAATGAAGGTAGATCACTACCAAAGACGAGAAAAAACAAATGTAAATACCACCGTTGAGGGAAAAACTGCTCCACCATGAGTGAAGTACAAATCATTCACTGTTAATGAACCAGACTTTGCGAATGATTCACTGTTTAATAAGAAAAAACGTAAGTGCTTTCATCTCCGATATCAATCTACAAGATTTCATCACATACAATATAACAGAGAAACCAGGATTTAAAACCTTCTGAAGGTCACATGACCAAACTGCACCAAAAAATTAAAAGAAACATGCTCACTTTTAAAGTCAAGCATATATAAATTTTAAAACCATTTTAAACACTCCAAGACCATCCGGTTAATTAGAAGCGACTAAAACACTTTCCAAAATGTAAAAGGTGAATGTGAAGTATTAAATAAATGTTGAAAAATACATGATTATTACCACTGGTTGGCTTTGAGTTTAAGTAAACAAGAAATAGTCCCAGTACCACATGTTTTAAAGGAAAAGGTGACTAAATTACAGTGCGAATTAACAAGGCATGATGATGCATAAGGAGACATGCAAGAAGTAGCCATATTTGTGCACACTAGTTCAAGGAAACCAGGCCCCTAGAAGGAAGGTTTACTATTTGTGAAAGAAAGTTACCATTTATGTCAAGTAAGCACTGGGCATAACCATTTTTAGCCTATGTCATACAGTTTATTAATGGATAGTTAGTTGAAGGTCCCTAGTAGAAATGTCTTTGATTTAATGTGAACTGCAGTTAACCCGCTCGGATAACGGTCATACTTGGAAAGAGAGAGAGGGCATTCTTTTAGCTAGCTATGAAGTGGTAATTTCTCTTGTTTATGGTGATTAGGAGTTCAAATGTGGTGTCTCAATGAATCTCTCGTGAGCTGATACCCTTGAATTCTGATAAGCCCCCACAACTGCCACTTAAGACATGACAGGTTTTATACCCAGAATAGAGGGAGTGCTTTCACTGCTCTGAAACGATGTTTCTTTAACTACGCATACAGGAATGCATTCAAGTTGTAGGAAAGCCTCAAGTGCAGGCATTATTTTTGTTAAAAATCCTGGCAGTGAGTAGGACCAGAAAAAACCACGAACAAGCAAAAAAAAAAAAAAAGAACCACATTCAGGAGCCAGGAAACTGCAGATTTATTGTCTTCTGGTACCTCGGCTAAAAATAAGCCTTCACAGGAATAATTCATGACAATCAGCACCATCTTTTTATAACGACTTCGATTAAATAGTCAATTGACAAACATATGAGATTTAAAGAAACATCAACTTTACCATAAAAACATATTATATTATAAAGTGAGATTCATCTCCAAATTTAAACCTCTAGGTGCAAGAGTGCCAAAGTTTAATATAAACCTACTTTCCAAATTAAGTAACCTCTGAGAAAAGTTACCATAACACTTAACATCTGGCTTAGCTAATACACAGAAAAAAGTGAATCCAACACACCATTATGAACTGTGTTAAAATGCTCAGAAATAGGGCTATCCAACCTGCAATTCCTCACATCACCAATGTGCTCCAGAATACGTATTTTAATTTGACGTTTTGTTTGGCCAATATAACATTTCGGTGGTGCACATCCACAACCCACAATATAAACTACCCCACAGGATTTACAGTTAAATCTATCAGTTGCAGTGTATTTAACACCATTAATAAATTCACCTGATAGATTTTTCACTGTAGAACAGACCTTACATTTCCCACACTTAAACATACCAGTATTTTCACTCATAACTCTGGTATTGTAGTTAAGGCTCAAAAGCGCTTTCAAATTCGGGCATCTTCCATATGAAAAAATAACTTTATTAGGAAATAAATGTCCTATTTCATCACTACAGCAGACTATGGGCCACAGAAAATCCACAATATTCTTCAACATGTTAGAAAATGGAGAGCATTTTGTTACAAAAAATATTTTCTCATCCGTATTGTTATACCTATTATCCATATGTCTTTTAGGAGTTGTACAACATTACTCCTAACAAAATAATTTTTATTCCACACTCTAGTTTCACTTTTTTTAATCAAGTTTTCAGAATACCCCCTAGCCAAGAGCCTACCTCTTTATATCATAAAATTCCTCTAGCAGGAAACAACTTTCAGAGGTGTGTTCAAAGGTACGTTTAAACTCACCATATGGGAGAGCCTCAATTAAGTGGGTCGGATGTGCACCACTAGCATGTAAAAAATTATTGGTTGCTGTTTCTTTCTTAAAAGGTCTAAACTGAACTTTGTTCTGAATGTCCACATATAGCTGAATATCAAGAAACTGTATCACACTCAAATTCACTTTAAAAGTAAATTCCAAACCAAACTTATTACAATTTAAAGTGTCAATAAACTTCCCAAATTCCAAAATATTACCTCTGCAAATGAAAATCAAATCATCAATGTACCTACGATATAAAATAACAGACTTATGAAAAAATTCAAGCGTGCACATAAAGCTAGTTTCAAAATAGGACATAAAAAGAATAGCATATGTAGGGGCAAAATTTGCGCCCATTGCTGTGCCTTCTGTCTGTAAAAAAATCTTTTGTTCACATAAAAAATAATTATGAGTGAGAGCAAATTCCAGTAACAATATTATAAAGGATGTCCGTGGTCCTTCACCTAAAATTTTACTAATCGCTTCTAAACCAAAAGATGTCTTAATGCTGGTATATAAAGCCTTAACATCAACTGTGGCCCAATAATAATTCTTTCGAGTAGGACCACACTGTGTTCCAAGTTAAAATTTACTAGACTGTAATTGTCCATCAGATGGACTCCTCCTAAAAAAAAAAGGCACTATGGTAGCAGCAAAGTGAAAGCTTTGGTAAGACAGAAACTGACCATACTTGGCAAATCAGGAAGACTCATCATGATGACACACACACACTGGATCCCCCTAGAATGACACCAGCTACATAGCCAATTATTAACGCCAACTATCTTGTCTTTGAAACTCAGCATCAATCTAAGCAATAGCAAATTACCACTCAACACCCACGTCTTTCCTGCCTCACAAATATGCATAGCAAGCTCAATATCTTTCTGCATGCCTTGTTGGGTAGAACATCTAAGATCATTCACCCCCAACATGGACCACTATCAAGTTATAATCTTACTGTCAAGAAGAGATCTAAAAGCCATT
The DNA here is from genome assembly GCF_019279795.1 of Protopterus annectens. Lineage (NCBI taxonomy): Eukaryota > Metazoa > Chordata > Ceratodontiformes > Protopteridae > Protopterus > Protopterus annectens. The sequence goes on from NC_056747.1 coordinate 791,478,370, forward strand.
GTTAAGTCATGGATCACGGCTCCAGAAAGACAGTGGTCGCCCTATCTTTATCCAACCTGGTAAGATGTTCGTATGCCTTACAATAGAGTCACCTATTACTAAAACATTACCACGGTAGGATACAATCGCAGTGGGCCATAAGAGCTTGGGAGTCTACACTTTTGCGACTCGGAGTTATGCACCCTACGTGTGGGTGTGAAGGATGAAGGTGGGTGTGCTATTGTGTGAGCTAATGTCTGAGGTTTCTTAGTCTTTAGCCTAAGAGACTTAGGCAGTGTTTTCATGACAACCTAAACTAAATTAGTTTAGTGGAAGTGCTGTGTGTGTATGTATGTGCTGTACTTACTGAATGTGTTCTGTGGTGAGAAGGTATTCTCCAAGTAAATACATGGGGTCCAGCATCATAATTTGTTATTCCAACGCTAGGTATCCAACACTACACTGTTTGGCCATAAAATATGGAGGTGGACTAAAAAAATCAAGATGCCTAACCCCATGTGGGCAGACTCTGAAATTACATTTAAAATATTAAAAAAGTATACAAAACGTAAGAAACATCAAGATGTGATGAAATAAACATGTTTTTTCAGTCTGTGGGTGTGGTGTGAATCATTTTGAAGTAACAAACTGTTTACGATAAGCATGAGCCAATTATTACTCTGCCTCAAAATACCTAGTGCCATCAGGATGGCTACAGAAGATTAAACACATGAATGAGAATCCATATTAGCCAGAGCAGATGAAGGGGTAAAAGATAGGTTAATAACTTAAATTTTGGTATTAGAACTGAATGGGCTAGAAAAAAAGTGATAAACTGGGATGTGGCTAAATGATAAAAGAATGAGCTGTCACTACAAAACCCCCCAGGAGTGCCCACTTCCCTGCTAAGCCCATTACTTTTCTGTCTCATACCAACTCATAATTCTTTCTAGCATGTCGAAGGGTCAGATGCTGGCGTCCTCTCCTGCCCAGTTGGTGAATCTGGGAATTCTGAGACAATGTTACAATTGCCTCATGTACACGGACAACCCTCTCCTCCTCCCACGTAATGCTAACACTTGTGAGAGATGCAGCTATTTAGCCAGACTGGAGGCTGAGCTCTCTCAACTCAGGACTGGCAAGACCAGGCAGGAGGAGAAGGCAACTACACACACCACAATACCAGTCTCACATAACTCAACCACACCACTGAATCAAACACAAACACACTAAAACATACTCGGAGGCTCTGAGTAAAAATTTACCTAAACAGCAGAGGCCTCCAAAGCAGACACCCAAGCAACTGCAAACTCAATACACCACACAAACAACACATAAACAATAAAATCAGTGTGCAAAGCAGTCACTGCCCTTAAGGCCAAATACAACACCAAACATACTTGTCATAGGTGACTCCATAGTCAGACACACTGACGTCCCGCTCACCAGACTGAGTAAGGAGAAGGTCACAGTAAGCTGCCTGTCAGGCGCTAGAATCCGCCACATAATGCAAGCACTCAGGTCTCTCAACAGCAGGTACAAGTACGACTCAGTCATTGTCCACGCTGGTGTCAACGACCTGAGACGTACCTCCTTGGACTACATGAAAAGAGACATTGAGGAGCTCTCTGATTATGTAGCCCAGGCAGGTATGACCCTGACCTTGAGCAGTATCCTACCTTCACCTAGAATGATGCCACAATACAGTGATAAGATGATCAGCTTTAATAATTGGCTTAAATTCTGGTGTCATTCAAAGGGGATCCAATGTCTGTCTGCCTGGGATGACATGCTGGACAAGCCACGCTGCTTCGCAAGGGACGGCTTGCACCTGTCACCCCTAGGCTTCCGGATATTGGCAAAGGCTCTTGCCACCCCCATAGTGCCTTTTTTAGGCAAGGCTCAAATTCTAAACCTACCACCCTAGAACACAAAAAAAAAAAAACTAAGGGTAATGCTGCTCAATGCCAGAAGTCTCAATCTCAAGATGCACGCACTCGAGGCCCTTCTCAGTATGGAGAACATCGATGTCTGTGCAGTGACATAAACCTGGTTCAAGGCTCCTGAGAGCACCCCAGCACTATCAGGTTTCACCTCATATCATGCGTTCCGGCCCCAAAATCCGGACAACACCAAGAAAGGAGGGGGGGTGTCCATATTCATAAAGGACACCCACACCTCAAGGTTGGTGGCAACGCACGATGCATCGGAGACCATCCAGGTGCAATTAACCATAGGCAAGACTGCTCTGCAATTTGTAGCATGTTACAGGCCACCCTCTCAAACTCAGGAACCTCACATGGCCTTCCTGAAAACATTGGAGGGGATAAATCTATCTCCAAACACCATCATACTAGGTGACTTCAACTACCCTAATATAGACTGGGAACACTACTCAAGCCCAAACACTCTAGCCCAAAGGTTCCTGGAGTTCATAAACTCAAATGCCATGGAACAACTAGTCACCATCCCCACAAGAGGAGAAAACATACTTGATCTCATCATCACGAACATGGGATCACAATGTTCAACACCGGAAGTATACCCCTCACTGGTGAGATCAGATCATAAACTAATCTCGCTGTAGGTCCTCATCCCGCCCCCACCTGAAATAAAAAAAGACCACAGTGAAAAACTTCTCAAAAGCCGACTTCACACTTCTAAAAACTAGTGTGGTCTCCTTTAAGGCCCCTGAGCCAGTGGTAAACATTATTCAAACCGCTGAATCACTTACAAATGCCTTCTACCAGCACCTACAGGACTGCATGGATCAGGCAATCCCAAACAAAACTAAGACTCTTTGTACCAAAGGCAAGCGTCCAGTCTGGTGGACCCCAGCCATAAACAAGCTCTACAACAAAAGGAGGAAGCTACTACAAGATAGAGCAAAATCCTTGAAAGGTAAGACACCTTCGATCATTATAAGTAAAAAACTAAGAGCTCTCATAAAATCATCCAAGGCAAATTTTGAGAGAGAAATCGCCAAGGACTCAAAAGACAATCATAAGGCCTTCTTTAGCTATGTTAGAAACCTAGGAGGAAACTCCCAGATATGCTCAGAATTAGTTCAAAATTATGTGAAGATTACTGAACCAACACACATTGCCAACATACTGGTTGACAGGTTCAGTGCAAACTTCTCCCCCCCCCTAAAAGGTGAGATATCTATACCAGAGGATTGTAGCCCCCCAAACATCTCCAACGCCCAGGTGAGACCTGCTCTCTCCAAGGCAAAAAACACAGCATCCATGGGACCGGATGGTGTCCCCGGCTGTGTGCTCCACAAACTCAATGAGGAATTAAACCCGCAGTTAGGACAGCTGTTTAATCTTAGCCTCACCTCAGGATACGTACCCAAGGAGTGGCGCACGGCGACTGTGGTCCCACTTCACAAGGGCGGTGCCTCCACCGACCCTGGAAATTACCGTCCCATTAGCTTGACAAGCCTTATCTGCAAAGCCATGGAGAGGATCATAATGGAACCCATAAATAAAGACATAGGGAACTTGCAGACTTTGGATCCAACCCAGTTTGGCTTTGTCAAAGGCAGATCATGCCTTTTAAACTTGGTTGACTTTTTCGAGACAGTCACCAAGGCCATTGATGAGGGAAAGGCAGTCCATACAGCCTACCTTGACCTGGCAAAGGCCTTCGACACAATACCCCACTCAGGTATCATCGAAAAACTCATCAGCTTGAATGTAAACCCATACATCACAAGATGGGTTGCAAACTGGCTAAGTGACAGAACCCACAGGGTCAGAGTTGCTGGAGCCATGTCAGACTCAAAGCCTGTCACAAGTGGTGTCCCACAGGGCTCAGTCCTGGGTCCACTCTTGTTCGGCATCTACTTTTCTGAAGTACAAGCAAACGCAGGAGGGTTATGGCTGACAAAGTTTGCAGATGACTGCAAACTGGGCGCCATAGTCGAAAACACATCTGACACAGATATCCTTCAAAAGGGCCTCACAGAAATGGATAACTGGTGCCAGAGCCATGGCCTAAAGTTAAATGCCAAGAAATGCATAGTCATACCCTTCAGGAAAAACAAGGTTACCCCTAGCTACCATATAGGTGGCAATCCACTGAGCACAGAAGTCATCAGGGATCTGGGGACCCAAGTTGACAGTAGCCTTTCGTTTGACACTCATGTTGCTAAAGTAGTTAGGAAAACCTTCTACATTGCCCACCTGATCATGAAGGGATTCACATCTAGATCAAGGGAGGTCATCGCCCCCCTGTACTCATCACTCATTAGACCTATGATTGAGTACAATGCCCCATTCGGAATGTATCTGACCCGACACCTGCAGCAGCTGGAAAGGCCCCAAAAGTTCCTCACCAAAAGGATAAAGGGTCTCAAAAATATGTCTTATGCTGCCCGACTGAAAGAACTCCAGCTCTATTCAGTCTCATACCGCTTGCTCAGAGGTGACCTGTGCCTGTAAGGCCATGTCAAACCCAGATTTGATGAATATGCTTCACCTCAAAAAATCTAGATCCCTCAGAACCACAAGGGCGGGAGACTTAAACCTTGACACGGTTATTAATAGAACGTGCTGGAGGGACAGATTCATCACCCAGAGACTCCCTATGCTGTGGAACAAAATCCCGGTACATGTGAGGCAGAGCACCTCGCTGGCCTTGTTCAAGAGGAATCTTGACCAATGGATGGGAGATCGCAGATATACCCCAGGGATTACTTCAGTGTCACTGCTTGACAGAGGCACAGCAAAATAATAGGCATAGTTTTATTCAAACTAAAGGGGTGGCGAAAGCCAAATAACTATGGGCTAGGCTTATAAATGCCCTTGGGCAGATAGCCTAGTATGAACCTATGAACCTATGAACTACTGTAGTAGTTGCAACTACTAAACAGAAATGTAGAAGTGACAGACTATGTAGGATCAATAAAGAAATCAATAACAGTGGAAATTTAACCAAACAGCTTTACCCTACAGGCTAATGTGGTCTCTACCTAGCCACAGTAAAAACAATGAACAATGGCTTGCCTAATTCAATGGATCCAGATGCAGTAACTTGAATAGTTACAGAAGATCTGAATGAGAATTTTCAAGTGCAATAATAAAGGTATATCACAAAGATAATCATGTGCTCTTCAGTGTGGTACTGTGCAGAAGTAGCTTTAAATACCGAACACTATCAATTACAAGTACAAATGGAAAAACACCAATGATCACAAAGTGTAGTCAGTAACTGAGACATGTCTATACTTCATATAAGCAATAAGCAACAGACAACACTGGAGTACTACCTTAAATAATGCCAGTAGTGCACAACAGTACCAAGGCAACATGGCACAACAGTGCATTACTACTTACTACAGTCAGCAAAGCAAAAGTGAACAGAGCAATATCAACAAGATACAAAAGGGTAATGCTATTCAAACTCAATAACACATCAGAACAGAAGTGCTAATTTTAGCAATGTGTCTACGAGAGTGCAGTTAGTAAGTTAATAAACTACGAAAGACAATGATTTCAACCTGTATAAGGCAGTATAAAAATCAGGAGCACTAGAACATTAAGGTTATGAAAAAGGCACTTTCTATAGAATAAAGATGAAAGGTTCCCTTACCTATTCCAGACCAGGCTCTCTTGTTTGAAACACAGGATAAATACAGATTGAGCAAGCCTTCAAGCATTTAAGGTCTGTGGGGCTCTGCCCCTACAGAAACTGGCAAATCAAAATGCATCCAATGCCCCTGCCGAAATCAAGGATGTTATCAGACTTGAAACCCCAGTGATACAACTTTATGTAGGGTAGATCCAGTCTGTTTAATCTGGGAAGCGTCTTCAAAGGCGTTACAGAAATTGCAAACAGTAGTAATGTGGTACACAGTATCGTGACCTTACCAATGCTTCTTCAAATGGACACCATACAGAAGCTAAATGCCTGAAAATCAATCCACGAGGTAAGACAAGATACAAACTGAAAGACAGAAAGTACAGTTGCATACACATACCAAAAATGTAGATGTTAGAGTGTATTCACTGTTGCAGTCATTTCATTTGGGTTATCTGCCTGCAGGTAGCCCTCAGCTGGCCTGAATATCCAAGTCTTGTATCCCTGCGTCGGACGCTGTCTCTTCTTCCATGATGTCAGGCCATCAGGAATATAAAACATGCCATTAAAATCATTACATTACACCATTACATCAGTTTTTCTTGCCCCAGAAGTCAGGTGCCCCCATAATGGGAAGCAATTATATGTTAGGTTTCATCTCCAACAAAAAGCAAATACACCAGAAAGCTGAAATACACTAAACAGAAAGAAAAGTATAGCCAAGAGAAGTCAGGGGGCTGGAAGGAGGGTAACCAGGACTGCAACAGTGAATACACACGAACATCTACATTTATGGTAAGTGTACTATGTTCTTCGTGTTTCACTGTTGCAGTCCTTACATTTGGGTTGATTCCCAAAGCTAAGGAAGGGAGGAGGAAGTTACGAGAGCATTAGGACCAGCTATTAAGCCCTGCAAGACTACAGTGGCAAAACCAGCTCTGGATTTAGAAAAAAAAAATAGGCATGTGGTAATGCTTGGTGAAGGTATGTACAGAGCTCCAGGTAGCAGCTTCTAGGATGTCCCTGGCAGGGACATCTCTGAGAAAGGCTGTAGAGGTAGATGCAGCCCTGGTGGAATGTGCTCTTATCCCCTGTGGGGTAGGTTTTCCATGGTGCTTATAGCAGAAATGAATGCAATGGGCTATCCATTTAAAAATGGTTTGCTTTGAAACAGCTTTCCCCTCTGCCCCTGCAGCAAAGCCAACTAGCAGCTGTTCAGATTTTCTGACAGGCTTAGTCCTGTCCAAATAAAATCTAAGTTGTCCGTGCACGTTCAAAGAGTGCAGTATTCGTTCTCCTTTTTTCTGTGGATTAGGAAAAAAAAGCAGGCAAATGAATGGACTGATTAAGGGCCACACTGGACACCACCTTGGGCATAAAGGAAGGATTGATCCTGAGGGACACCCTGTCTGCATGGAAGATGATGAAGGGCTCCACTGCCATGAAGGCCTGTAATTCAGACACTCTCCTTGCTGTAGTAATGGCTAGAAGGCTGGCTGTTTTCCAAGAAAGGAATGTCAACTCTGCAGTTGCAGCTGGCTCAAAAGGAGGTAGAGTGAGCTTTTCCAATACAAAGTTAAGGTCCCAGGCTGGAGTAGGGGCTCTCCTGGGTGGTCTTAAAATTTTGGCCCCTCTGAGAAATTGTTTTAGCAGGGGATGAGAGAGGAGGGATGGGTTCAGTATTATAATGTGCCGAAATGGCAGAGGCATGAATTTTAATTGACGAGAAGGAAAAGTCCTTGTGGAGCCTCTCTGTTAAGTACTGAAGAATATGCGGTAAGCTGGGCACCGTTGTGCCCATCCCATGAGTCTGCCTCCAGGAACAACTCTTCCACTTTTCAGCATAGGATTTTCTAGTACTAGGCCTCCTTGCCTCCAGAATGGCATCTAGCACCTGCCCACTGAGGGATGCTATTGGAGAGCTCAAGGAATTAGCAAGGCTGTAAGGTTCAGGATTTGAAGCTGAGGGTGCAGAATCTGGCCCTCCTGCTGGGACAGCAGGGAAGGGGTCTGAGGCAGGTGCCATGATTCCAGCAGTGACATACTGTGCAAGAGGGGGTACACCAGTGCTGGCGTGGCCAGTCTGGTGCAATCAGTATTGTCCTTGATTTGTCCTGTTTGATCTTTAACAGAACTTTCGAGAGGAGAGGCAGAGGGGGAAAGGCAAACTGAGAAGCTTTCCCAGGTGAAGGACAGGGCATCCGCTTTCCAAGCTTGACTGTGGGAAGTCCTTCTGCAGAATTTGTCCAATTGGTAGTTCTGAGGGGAGGCAAACGGGTCTATCGCTGGATTCACCCCATTTGTTTCTCAAAAGGTTGAATATCTTTGGTTCAAGTTTCCACTCGTGTGGGTCCGAGATTTCTGCTTAGGTTGTCTGGCAGCGAATTTAGCTTGCCTAGCAGGAATTGAGCTTGCAGGTGCACTTGGTAGCTCAAGGCTGTGTTCCACAGAGCCATGGCTAGTCTACAGAGAGGGTACGAGTGGGTTCCCCCCCCCTGCTTGTTTATGTACCACACAACAATGGTGTTGTCTGTCTTTACCAATAACTGTCATGGAAGAATGTGGTCCTTGAAGGCTGTCACGGAGTTCTGTACAGCTAACATTTCTTTTTGATTGATATGCAAGTGCATCTAACTTGGGTTCCATTTGCCCTGAATGAACTACCCAGCCAAGTGAGCCCCCATGCATAGTCCAATGCATCTGTTGTTAGGGTTTGGGTGGCAGGGTTTAGAGTGAATGGGAGCCCCTTGTTGTGGTAGCAGGCCTCTGCCCACCAAAGGAACTCCGTCTTTATAAAAGGAATGAAAGAAATTATTGATTCCAGGTCTTGAGAATGTTGACAACATAGGCTTTTTAGATACCATTGTAGTTTTCTCATATGCAGTCTTGCATATGGAATTAGTAGAATACAGGAGGCCATGAACCCCAGGGCTTGCAGGATTTTCCTTGCAGACAGCTGGGTCTTTGTGGCCAGTAGGCTGTCAAACCTGTTTCTCTGGCGTGAGGTAAGCCATCTGGGAAGTTGTGTTTAAGCTTGCTCCCAGGAATACAATTTGCTGGCACGGTACTAGGTGAGATTTCTTTTTGTTTATGATGTACCCCAGTGAGGGTAGAAGTTTCTTTACAAATGCCAGATGTTTTAGTAGCATGTCCTGGCTTTTTGCCTGAATTAGACAATCATCCAGGTATGGGTATATCTGAATATTTTTTTGCCTGCAAAATGCAATGACTGGAGCTAGGCACTTTGTGAATACCCTGGGCGCAGTAGATAAGCCAAAGAGAAGTACAGAGAACTGATAGCGCATGGAGCCTGCTCTGAAGCGTAGGTATTTCCTGCAAGATTCCCTTATTGGAATGTGCAGGTAAGTTTCCTTTAAGTCTAAGGTTGCCAACCAGGCATCTTTGCCTAGCATGGGAAGCAGCTGTTGAAGTGTTAACATTTTGAATTTTGGGATTACCAAAAAGGTGTTTAGAATAGAGAGGTCCAGGATAGGACGCCAGGAGCTGTCTTTTCTAGTTACCAGGAAAAGTCTTGAGTAAAAACCTTATCCCCTTTCCTCTTCTGGGACAGGTTGAATAGCCCTGACACTTAGAAGAAAGAGAAAACCTGCTGTTGAGTCTCTGCCCACTGATTTGGGGGTAGGTCTGGGCAACCGTTTGGGGTTGGTAAGGTGTGGAAGTAGAATCTGTAGCCTTGGAAAACTATATTTAAAACCCATTTGTCCTGGGTAATTGGTTCCCAATTTTTTTGCATGCCGGGTGATCTTTTCCCCTACGGAAGCAGGCAGTTGAGCAGGGCCTTGGAAGGTTAAAGGTTAAGTCATTGTGACATTTTTCCACAGGGGGGTGTCTTACTACTACCAGCTTTGGATGTGGGAGCCCCCCACTGCTTAGGCCTGTGAGTATCTTGAAACTGTAGCCTAGGTGGGTCTGCTGTTCCTGGGTTTGGACTGAGAAGGCCTGGAAGAGACAGGAAATTACCAGTTCTTAGAAGACCAATGCCTGCTAAATCTGGGAGGCTGCACTTGCAGGAAATCTTTAACAGTTTGCATAGATTTAGCTTTTTCCTCCATCTTTTTAAGGACGACTTCTGCTTTGTTGCCAAACAGGCGGTCTTGGTTTAAGGGAGCATCCAGTAATTTAGCTTTAACATGATTTGGCAAATTTTGCTCCTTAAGCCAAGCATGCCTTCTAAGAACAGACCCAGTGATAGCAGCCCTGCAAGATGCTTCTAAAGAGTCAAAACCACACTGCAAAGTATGTTTACCAACTTGTTCAGCAGAATGCATTAAATCCTGCAATTCTTTATTTTCAGCAGTCAGGAATCAACATCATTTTCTGTTTAAGTAGTCCCATAATATGCTGCTGATACTTTTAACATATACAACTGGTAGTTTAAGGCCCTAATGACCAAAGTAGCAGAAGTGCATACCTTCTTATTCCATCTGTCCAAGGCCCTGGAATCTCTATCAGAGGGGGTAGGGTTTTTGGCAGTAGTAGCCTTAATGCCTTTAGGTCCTTGGGATATGGTCTCTGGGTCTGCAGTAGGATTCTTGAAGAGGAACTTGTGAGAGTCAGGTACTCTAATACCTGTCAGGTTTCCCGGGAGCTGGAGGTAAAGTCTCTGGGGCCAGGCTAGCTTCCAGGAAGGCATCATCTACAATGTCCAGGACAGGAGCGAAAGCTAAAGGCCTGTTGTTGAGGGAGGAGTAAGAATTCCCTAAGCCTCTTTTTGGAGTCAGAGTAATCCTTCCTTTCCCAGCGGAAATGCTCTAAGAGTGTGCAAGGTTTAACCAAAAGAAAATTCTTCTGCAAGGGAAGCAGAGGGAATGGAGTCCTCTGCATCAGAACCCTCATAGGTAGATGAGGGCAAATCCTGGTAATCAGAAGAAACAGAAATTTCCGAAGCCTGATCAGAAGAATCAGAAGGAAAATCGGTTCTTAGAGGGTGAAGGCTGGCTTCCCTTAATTAAAGTAATAAGGTCTTCAGCCATTCTTATCATTTGTTTTTTAGCATATGGGCCTGACCATGCGGTTTGGACATCGGTTTTCTAGGCATGGGTTGAGTTTTAGGCCTTGAAGAAGAAGATGGCATCGGTTTGAAATGCAAGTCAGTAGGCCTGAATACACCCTCAGAAGCCGGTACCTGCACAGCGGCTCCGGACCCATCCAAGGTGGAGACATCCGCAGGTTCCATGGTCAAAGTAGTATTCTGAGGCATACCAGACTCCGAATGTGTCTCAGTAGAAGCCTGCGAATCTGAAGTAGCGGGTATCAGGGGCTGCGAAAGCACCTCACTGAATACTGGTGACTAGCTTAATGTAAAACGTTGGCAGCTTTGGACCTATGCGGTCTGTCTATCTTTATGTTTTTTAGGAATGTTGGTAGTCGGATGGCTTACTGAAGCCAATTCTGGATAGTTAAACAAGAGTACCAAAACAATTTGCTGCAAAAATAAACAGACGACGAATAGTTCGGGGGTTGAAAAATGCACAAAACCGACAGCGAGGGACGTCGTGGTCTGGGCCTAAGTAAGGAATGCAGTACGAATGAAAATCTTTATGAGGTATTTGCTTTCCACAGGTAATACAATTGTTAATGTTTACTGACATTGGTTTAGAGCAAGAAAAAGGAATCCCCAACGGGGTAACCTAGCTTTTTTGAAGACTTCGGTTCTGAAACTCAAAAACGAAAATTTCAGGAGTCCGCCGACCGGCACTTGCGAACCGCTTCTGCTTCAGGGCACCGCGCAAGAAAGACTGATGTAATGGCATCAGCTGCATGTTTTATACCCCTGACGTCATAGAAGAAGAGACAGCATCCAACACAGGGATCCAAGACTTTGATATTCAGGCCGGCTGAGGGCTACCTACAGGCAGATAACCCAAATGTAATGACTGCAACAGTGAAACATGAACATCACACAGTGTGCAAGTTGGAGTCATCTAATAACAGTTGTCTGGCAGTTGGTGCAGAAGGTTAAGGCTGTGAGCTCTAGTTCTTGTGGTAGCAGGTTTGATTGACTTGCCCTCACATAATGCCCAATATGTGACCTTCAGCAGGTCACTTAATCAGAATTTGCTCCTGGTTTGCCCCCAAAAAGGGATTGTGTGCAGTAGGGCTACTTGGTTAACAAGCGGGTACTACACTGTGGGATGGGATTGGCCTAACGGTCAAGGTCTTTACTTCACAGAAACAACTTTCAGGGTTTGATTCTGGCCTTTGGTTTTCCACTAGGCTTTTAACGATCTGCAGACTGATAGCACATTACTTAACTATGAACTAAGTAATTAGAGGTGCCCCTCATGGTCTGGTGCTGGGACCTCTCCTTCTTGGTCTTTACTTATCAGATCTTCTGAAAGTAAAAAGACCCCTGGCTAACAAAGTTTGTAGGATGCCTCAAAAACAGTGGCTTTTGTTAAGTCAGATGTCCCATGTACCTAGCGGTTAACAGAAGCTTTTGTATACTGGCTGGACGTGCTGATAGTTAAGCAGAGGATAACTCATGGGTTCTGAATACTGCAAAATGAGAATAGGAGGACACCGAGTTGCATGCATATCTCTCAACTGCACATATTTTCACAGAACTCCCAGATTTGTGCTTCATTTTTGGGCTGTCTCATAAAATTATGGTTGTCTGGAAAATCACTGGTAAATTATTGAGAGTTGAAGTCAGAAAATGATATTTGAGTCTCAGACTTCATACTCTTCAGAAAATGCATTCTGTTGCAAAACCTGTTGTTCAATCAATTTTTCTAAATTTGTAAAAGCAAGGTTTAAAAAATGTCCCAATTTTTGGGCCTTTGTCCCCCATTATTGATGGCTTTGTCCAGACATTGTGCTCTAAGACGATAACAGGTATGCCAGGGAGTATTTATTTCAGAGACAGAACCATCACTAGTCTTTCTTTGTGAAACTGTTCATCTAGCTTCATTTGAAAGGCAGCATCGTTGTTTTTAACAGATTTTTATCCAGTAATGAACTCTGAAATGCCACTCCAATGTTTCTTATAATGTTATGTTACCAGTTCAGTCTCGTTCCTATATGCTCATTAAGTGTTGATTACTACAGTTGCACTTTAATTCTAAAGGTCTGATAAGAACCCGTGCAGTATGGTATAAATGCTATTTTTACTGAAAACACTTAAATGGGTAGCCATGTGGCACATATGGATGCCATTATACCTGCTGGGACATATTAAAGATACCTTCTTAATGCATGTGTGGTGAAGACGTATGTATTGACAGGGCTAGCAGGAAATGTAGAATAATTAGTGGGAGAAGGATGTACATAGGGAGGCTAAAAAAGGATAATGTCAGAGTCTGGACATGCACCTGTCAACTAGTGCGATTTAGACAGTGATCCATTATTAACTGTATACAGACGTTGAAAACAGATAAAAAGCCTCTTGAAAAGCACGTCCAGTCAAATCTGGGCAGTTAACTAACATAACATCTGCTTACTGCATGGCATTTAACTCCTCCCACTTTCAGTGGGTTCATGGAATGCTATTCGGAAAAACAAGTTACACAAAATTTGTAAAAGCTGATTAATAGTGCACCTCACAGTGTCACTAGGGTTACCACCTGTCCCTCTTTGGGCAGGTGTGTCCTTAAAAAAAAAAAAAACAAGAAAATGCTAAATGTCCTGAGATGTTAGGACAAAAAGTATAACCTAAATTTTCTTTAATACTTGCATAGAACAGTTATTGTCTTAGATGCCTAAAAAATAAGAAATAGCATACGCAACTCAAATGGTACAAGAACAAGCTTTTATTTTTATTATTTTATTATATATTTCTGTACTCTATGTCCAAAGTGTTTTCTCCATCCAGCTGATTCACTCTACAATAAGTGAACCGATCATATAGTACGTTTGACTACTGCTGCTACAAAAGTTATCATATCCCACTACCTTTAAAGAAATTGCACAGCTGAATTTCACCTGCAGTTGCAAAGGTTCACAAGAAAAAATAAACTGGTTTAAATCTACGTAAGGCAATTTCCAAGACTCAAAATATTAACTTAATGTATTAAGTCATGCATTAGTCTACTCTGTTTTGTAGTATTTAATCTGCTGAAAGGATATCCCTACCCCCCCCATTTACACACCCCACTCAAAGGCCTTTTACTGCTGAAGGGGACGCTAAATTAACAGTTCTGCATATTTTTCTCTTACCCGTGTAATAGATCCCTGCAAAGACTCGGAAAAGCCTATAACCATAAAACTAAATGCTATGACTCAAGTCAAGTATTTAGAGTTCAGAGACCTTGTCTTTGTATCCATGAACATTCTACTTCACCGATTGCTTTTGGTGGTAAACCATCAGGGGGGGTTCTTCCCGCTCCGTTCGCTTCGCTCACTCTGCTTCCCTACCCTCCCCTCCATATCCTACCCACCCCCCAGCTCCTCTGCTCATCAAGCAAACCACTCCCCCATATTCCTATGATCCAATTATATGCAACTCTACCTTGTCCACACCCACATTTCTTTCTCACCTTATCTACTTTTATTTAACCAACCTTATCTGCTTTCCCTTACATCCATCACCTCGAAGTCTCATCCCCCCTATTATACTTCTTGGCATTTTACTCTACTTCATCACAATGCAATCACTACCTCAAACTAACTGGCATCAACTCCAGGCTTACCATTTTCTCTTCTACTATACATATACCAAACTAGCATTACACCATAAATATTCTACTGACCAATCACATGTCCCCCACTCCTCCTTATTACAAACCACAAGGCAAAGCACCTAACCACGCTGTCAAGGCCCACTCTGAAGTCATAACATTTCCAGCATTACCTTAAGCTGCTCACATATCACCAGATCACAAAGGCAACAAAGGAATTTAATGAAATGTGGTTAGAATGCAGAAGTTATAAAAGCAATCTCTGATGAAGTATGCAAAGAAAGATGTAATAGCAAACCTATTTTCTTAACAGGTAGAACCAGTGATACAATATCAAATACTAAAAATAATACAATTAGATATATAACCACTTTTAATAAGACTAGTGATGTGAAGAAAATTATACAAAAATATTGGACAATTTTCATTACTATGCCAGAACTGCAAAGGATTCTGGGTGAAAAACCAAGTTTCGCTTATAGAAATGTATTGAGTTTAAAAAGAAAATTATGTTATAAAGACGCAAGACCTTTAAGTAAAAGAAGCATTATAGCAACACCAGGTACATTAAAATGCTTAAATTGTAGCTGCTGTAAATATATTCTTGTAGAAAATAATACATCTGTGCACCCACTAACTGGTAGAGAATATATATTTCACTGTTCAGCAAACTGTAATACCACTAACATGGTCTACTTAGCTACTTGTACACTATGTTTATCATTTTATGTAGGGATAAACTACAAGAAAGCTAAGAGAACAGATAGTAGAACATAAGTCTGATATCCGGAGAAGTGTTTGCGCAAATGCTTTAAGTAAGCATATTTCTGACAAAGGTCGGGAACATAGTTTTAAATTAAGAGCAATTGA
Source organism: Protopterus annectens (assembly GCF_019279795.1). Classification (NCBI taxonomy): domain Eukaryota; kingdom Metazoa; phylum Chordata; order Ceratodontiformes; family Protopteridae; genus Protopterus; species Protopterus annectens. The sequence continues at coordinate 791,493,444 of NC_056747.1, forward strand.
TGTAATACTTAAACGAATTAGGGGTGGTGACATGAATAATGTATTAGAAACTAAAGAATATGAATGGATTGTTAGGTTACAAGCAAACTTGAAACCTGGTTTGAATAACTCTGTCAATATAAAACCAACACTGGTTAGGAAACTAAACATCTTTAAATCTTGTCACATAACATTGTTTCAAATGTGTACTATATAGAGAGACACATGTTTAATACAGTTAGAATTGTTTTAAATGTGAGTAAATGTTTTTAAAGAAATTTGTGTGTTACATATATTTTAAGTGTTAATGAAAAAAAGGGGGTTATGATAGGCTGCCTGTGAACATGTGATTTTAAAATGTTCAAATTTAAGTTTGTATACAAACTGTGAATTATTAGCACTGAAGAAGGGTGTTTAAACCCAAAAGCTTTGCAGTAAATTTGTTTCCCCTGGCATTTGTATTTATTAGTTTCACTCGTATACAGGAACAAGCATGTCTTTACTGCAGCAACCAAAACTACCTTTGCAAAAATATTTTTACTTCTCTCCTTTACAGTGCTCATATCCTAACTTGCAAACTTCTACCCTAAGCAAGATGGAACAGTGTTACAACAAAGTTTGCCACAAACTCTAAATATCAACACACACCACTATAAACTGTTACTAAAACTAAATTGGCTTAAACTCCCCAAACTAACTTGCCTTTACAGCTATCTGCCTTGCACAACCTTATTTTCAAGTCCACTGCCTGCCCTGCACTAGCCAATCTAGTTACAAATTACACATCAAATTGATCCCTACAATAATACAAATCTTGTGGCGATCTCAAAACCTATAAGGAAACCAGGTCACACTCTGTATTCATACTCTTGTCTCTATACTATGGAATTCACTACCTCCAGTCACCAGGTCTATTGCCTGGCCTAAACCATTTCAAAGCCTCGCTAAAAAAATCATCTCAAAAATATATGTCTATAGCCCTGCATAAAGCCTGCCTAATGCTCAGCTCTTCCTCTTTCTCTTCTTCCTCATTAGCCTCATCCTCCTCTTCTGTCACATTTCACTCTCTCACAGTCTGCAAGATCCTAGGGCTCTCCTAACTCCTCCTCCTCAGTTTCTATAACATTTCCTTAAGCTACTGCTCAGACTGCAATGCCTCTATTCTTCTTAACTGTCTCACTATCTTTCTGCATCACTAACTTTCTGGCTATTATTTTCCTAACTGAAACCACCACTCTATTTTTTCATGTACTATAAAAGTCAATGTCATACACTGCAACACCTACATACTATTTTTGGACACCATCTACTCATAGGCTATGTATATGGTGAGAGTGACTATTATTGTTTATAATGTTTTAACTCTAAAGAATTGCCTACATGTGTAGGACATACTGTAATATATTGTAGCATAGTTTATGTTCTTTCAACCTATTTTTGTATAGTATTTCTAATGTTATGTGCACTGTACTGGATTATACTGTATTTGTTTTGTACTGTATGTGGAGCTTTTCTCCCCGGGCCTCTGCTGAAAATGGGTTCTGTGGACCCAGTCGGACCACCTCAGTAAACAACTGTCAAATAAAATAAATATGTTGCAAAAAAAAAAAGTGAAGTTCTGTCCTTTGCGCCATCTGTGGGGGTATGTTCTTTCATGCAAAATCTCGTTCATACAAAAAATGTCCCACTTTGGGTATTTGAAAAGATGGCAACCGTGCCACGGTATTCATTTCTTCTGAAAAAGGCAGCTGAAACATATGGATCCTCTCTTTTAAAATACTGGTGCCATGAAGTTGGTAATGTAGCTGGTTTTATGTGCACTAAACAGTTTGATAATTGTGTGCGACTGTAGGAGAGCTGGAAAATCATGCAGGAGCAAGCTAAGCTTGAAAGGAGTTAATCTGCAAAAGGGGTACTGTTAAATGGCAGATCATAAGAGGGGCGAAATCAAGCTTGAAACTAGGAAGTCTTTCAGAGCACTTTCGAAAAAAAGGAGGGGGTATAGACCTGATGGATACAGGTAAGGAGTTCTAGGCCTTAGAAACCTTGTACTAATACAGACAATGCCCAGCAGATTTGTTAGGTTTGCAGACAGACACAAGTTTTTGGTCAGTGGATTGCACTGAACAAATGGGAACATAACTGTGTAAAAAATTTTTTTGTGCTGGACAGGCAGATGGATGCATGATAATCAGTTAATATTGTGTAGCAGTTAATTTTATTTTTATAAAAGAAAATTGCATTTCAGTTTTATACAAGTTAAATGTTTGATACACGTTCAAATATTAATATAAATAAAACACTTATTCTGGTTATATTGTGTGTTTAATATTTTGTCTTTTCTTCAATCTGAGTTTTGAAAGTTGGTATCCCACAATTCTATTGGAGTGGGTGGGGTTACATAATTATGTATGCAAATTGTATTAACCAGTGTCCAGATTTTTGGCCAGCTATACGTACTTTTCACGGCCATTGTCCAGATTTCTGGTGATTCCAGGTTGAGAGGTATGCTCCTCTCTTCTACAAATCCTTACTCCCAACTCATTCTTAACTCTAGCAAAAATCTTTTTCTAAAAGCCTGTCAAACAACTTAAGACATCTCTCATAACTTATTTCTTTACCAGGAAAGTCCAACTTGGAACTAAGCCAATTTTCAGCGGAGGCCCAGGGAGAAATGCACCAGATGCATGTCTTTGCAACATGGGAGGAAACCGGAGTACCCAGAGGAAATCCACAAGAATGCAGGGAGGACATGCAGACTCCACACAGAAGGCACTACAGCAAAGAAACTAAAAAACCTCTTGCTGTGAGTCAACAATGCAACCTCTGCACCACTGCGTCGTCAATCTACATTAATCTGGCCACACCTGAACACCACTGCACCAATCATGCTTTCGCCATATAAGCCACTAAATTCTGGGAATCACTACTGACTTACCAAAAAGAACTTTACTTAAAGACAAAGTGCAGAAATGAATTTAGGAAACACCTAGCTACAAGAATTTCAAAACAGCCTCACTACCTTTCCCATAGTTATTCACTCCACTTTCATTTATTCACCCTGGCAATTCTACAGAAATCTTAACTCACACCTTAATCACCTTTACACCTTCACTGCTTTTTTTTCTCTCCTTTCCCTACTCTACTAATTGGTCAATTAAGCTAGTTTGAAACATACTCAAAAGTGAAGAACCTATGCATTACTTGTTCTCGTACCCACCTCACTTCAATTAATGTTTAAAGTTTGTACAAATCTCTAATATTTGCAAAGATAAATATCTCTGCATTACCCTAGTTGTAACTATTTCTTCAAGCTGACAGGTTCACCCAGGCTGAGTCTGTAAAAAGTCCACTGATATCAGTGAACTACCCTGGCAAACAAATGTAGAACAAAGTAAAAAATGTACAAGCCATCTGGCAAGTTTGCTAACTGAATGTTCACCATCCTATCTGGCATGAAAACAAAGAGCTGTCTTTTTTCTGAACTCTAATCCCACGTAAATAAGACCTTGTATGTTTACAAACACACAAGGAATAATGGGTCTTTTCTCCTTTGTTTTGAGGGTTAGGGAAGAATACTCAAAGACGAATGGATTACCTGAGGAATAACTGTAACCACCTCAGGCAGAAAGAGGGACTGGTAATCAAAGAGATAAACCATCATGGTGGAAGACAAAGTTCTCTGTATAAAAGTATCCGTAACTCCAGCAATTAACGCTATTAGTGTAGCCTTCGTACTGACATGCCGAATTCCATATAACTAATTTTTTGCTGCTTCTCAGTTCTGTATATAGGGCGTATAGGTTTGTGTTTTTATATTGTGTACTTAAGCGTACATGACCTTTCAAGTGTAACAACATCATTTAATATTGCATTTTCTGCTAGACATTTTGCATTCTCTGTCAACTGTACTGTAACTCTGCTTTCTGCCTCATGACGCAGGTTATGGCTGAAAAGCGTCTTCGGGACCAGATAAACTACCAGGTTATCAAAATGAAAAATTAATGCCAGTATTTCCAACTTCTGGAAGATATGATGCAACACAACTTGAACTTTCAGAGATGCACAAGAAAGATACGTTTTGTATAGGAATGACAGAATCCAGGACCACTGCCATGTCTGCCACATTTGGGTCTTTGTCTCTGGAGAGGGAATAGATGAAGAACCTTTTCCCACTGTTCTATGCATTTCTATTTCTTTAGTTTCCTTGCCTCCTTCAATTTTCAGCATATCCTTAGACTGCAAAAGGGTCTTGGTCGAACTGATGTGAAATTGTCCTGGGTTTCAGTATTAGGGTTCTTAGACTGAAGCATAGAAGGGACACTGTTTTGTGTAAGAAGGTCCACATAACCAAAATAAGTTTTTTTATTTTTACACTGATAGACCTTGATGGAGATAGAATCAGTGTTGCCTTGGTCAAGAGAGAAACACTGCTATAACTTTTGGCCTCCTCTCTGATTTTTACCAGCACCCCAGAATGAAAGGTACAACAGGGAAATGCATGGAGAAAAGTACAGTTTTGTACCTACCATAAATGTAGATGTCCGATAGGTATGCAACTGCAGTCCTGACATATAGGTTGTCCTGCCTCAGGCAGCCCTTCGGTCGGCTGGATTCCAAAGTCTGGGTCTGGCGTCGGTTGATGTCGCCCTTTCCCCGACGTCATAGCGCCTGGGGTATAAAAACGTCAGCCGATGCCATCTTCTTCAGTGTTTCTTGCCCCAGATGCCAGGTGCCCTCTAAGAAAGGCTAAATTTTGAAAAATAGAGAAAAAATTCCAGACAAGTACAACAGCATAAAAACAAATACACCATAAAAGATTACCCCAGGTAGCTAAAATGAGGGGTAGAAACCCAAAAGTATACCACAGAGGGGTAGGTGGGAGGGAAAATCTCACTGCAGTTGCATACATATCGGACATCTACATTTATGGTAGGTACAAAATTGTACTATGTCCTTCAAGGATGCAGCTGCAGTCCTGACATATGGGTTGAATACCATAGCCAACCTGGGGGTGGTAGGCACCCAAGACAAAGATGGTGCAGCTAAAATGCCCTGCAGGACTGCAGAGGCAAATCCTGCTCTGGACCTGGAGTATAAAGGCAGGTTGTAATGTTTGGAAAATGTATGCACGGAGCTCCATGTAGCAGCTTCTAAAATATCCTTTGTTGCCACTCCTCTTAAAAAGGCTGTGGAGGTGGCTGTAGCTCTGGTGGAATGTGGCCTGATGTCAGCTGGCACAGTTTTTCCATGAAAAGAGTAGCAGAATCAAATGCAATTTCCAATCCATTTAGAAATTGTCTGTTTGGAAATTGCTTTTCCCTGCAATCCAGCAGCGAAAGCTACAAAAAGCTGGTCAGATTTTCTGAAAGACTTTGTTCTGTCCAAGTAGTAGCGCAACTGTCTGTGTATGTCCAAGGTGTGCAGAAGTATCTCTCCTTTATTTTGAGGATAGGGAAAGAAGGTAGGCAGGTGAATAGCTTGATTCAGGGACACCCTGGATACCACCTTTGGCATGAATGACAGATTGGTTCTCAAAGAAACTCTGTCCTGGTGAAAAATGAGAAATGGTTGTATTGCCATAAGGGCCTGTAGCTCAGAGACTCTTCTTGCTGAGGTTACTGCCAGAAAGAAGGCTGTCTTCCAAGACAGAAATTGCAACTCTGAAGACGCTGCTGACTCAAAGGGAGGAAGAGTTAATTTTTCCAGCATGAAGTTGAGGTCCCATGCAGGCACTGGTGGTTTCCTTGGAGGGTTGATGTTCTTTATACCTCTTAGAAACTGTCTTAGCAATGGGTGAGAAAATACAGGCGGATCAGTGTTATATTTGGCAGATATTGCTGAAGCATGTATTTTTATGGAAGAATATGAAAGGCCATTGTGGAGCATTTCAGCCAAGTATTCCAGGATCTGTGGAATGCTCATCACTGATGGGTCTTGACCCTTTTTGCTGTTCCAGATAAGAAATCTCTTCCATTTTGCTGAGTATGTTTTTCTAGTGGAAGGTCTGCACGCCTCCAGGATGACATCTTTTACCCTTTTGGAAAGTGTATCCTGAGTAATAGTCATGGAATCTTCCAAGCTGTCAGCTTCAATGTTTTCACGCTGGGGTGTAGTGTCCTGTAATTGTGCTGTGTCAGAAGAAGTGGCCATTGAGGAAGGAGCCACGGATTGGTGTGTGTCAAGCTCCGTAGCAGTGGGTACCAGTGTTGTCTTGGCCAGTCTGGAGCTATCAGTATGACTTTCGGTTGCTCTGTCTTGATCTTTAGTAACACCTTGGTCATCAAAGGAAGAGGTGGGAAGGCATATAGTGTTGGAGAGTTCCAACTGAAGGAGAGAGCGTCCACCTTCCATGCTTGAGGATGGTATGTCCTTGTGCAAAACTTTTTCAGATGGTGATTGAAGTGGGAGGCAAAAAGATCTATATCCGGCCTTCCCCATGCTTGAGCTATTTGTAAGAAAATGTCTGGATGCAACATCCATTCGTGTGGATCCATGATGTTTCTGCTTAGGCTGTCTGCCAGAACACTGTCCTTCCCTGGTAAAAACTGGAATTGTAGCTCTATTTTCAATTGTAGGGAAATATCCCAGAGATTCATTGCCAGTCTGCAAAGAGGGTAGGAATGGGTACCTCCTTGCTTATGTACCACATAACTGTGGTATTGTCTGTCTTTATTAGTAGATGGCCCTGATGCATGAACTTTTCGAAGGCCTTGATTGCATGCATCACTGCCAGCATTTCTTTTTGGTTGATATGCAGGTGCTTTTCTTTTTGTGTCCATTGTCCTTGAATGCATCTGCCTCCATGTGCGCCCCCCATCCATGGCCTGAGGCGTCTGTTGTTATGGTTTGACTTGTATGAGGCTTGCTGAAGGGCAGACCTTTGTTTATCTGGCTTGCTTGAGCCCACCACAGAAATTCCTTTTGAAGGCATGGAATGAGTGGGATCAATGTTTCCAGGCTGTGGCTGTGCTGAGACCATAGACTTTTTAGATACCATTGCAGTTTCCTCATATGCAGCCTTGCATGTGGAATCAAAAGAATGCAAGATGCCATGAAACCCAGGGCCTGCAGGATTTTCCTTGCAGTCATCTGGGTGTGTGTTGCCAATCTTCTGAAGTATTCTGGTAATTGTTTTTGTTTTGTCAGAAACGCCATCTGGGTGTTTGTGTCCAGTGTGGCACCCAGGAAGGGTATTTGTTGGGATGGTACGAGATTTGATTTCTGAATATTGACTGTGTATCCCAAGGCCTGCAGTAGGTGAATGACATAGTCCAAGTTTTTTAACAAGGCTTGTTGGCTGTCCGCTTGTATAAGGCAGTCGTCCAGGTAAGGGGTATATTTGTATCCCCTGAAGTCTGCAATGTGCAATTACTGATGCCAGGCATTTCGTGAACACTCTGGGCGCAGTAGATAAGCCAAAGGGCAATGCTGAGAATTGATAATGCTATGAGCCTGCAAGAAATCTGAGGTATCTTCTGCAACTTTGTCTGATTGGGACATGCAGGTATGCCTCCTTGAGGTCCAGAGTTACCAGCCAAGACCCCTTGCCCAGCATGGGAAGGAGTTGCTGTAAAGTCAGCATTTTGAATTTTGGCACAATAAGGTAAGTATTCAGTGCGGACAAGTCCAGAATGGGTCTCCATTGGTTTTCTTTTCTTGGAACAAGGAACAGTCTTGAATAAAATCCTTGTCCTTGTTCTGCAGAAGGAACCTTTTCTATTGCTCTTATTTGAAGTAGGTTTGTTATTTGTTTGAATGCCTCTGCCCTTTGATTTGGTGGCAGGTTTGGCCTGCCATGTCTTGTTGGCAGTGTATGAAAATGGAATCTGTATCCTTTCTCTATTATCTCCAGTATCCATTTGTCCTTTGTAATACTGTGCCAATTTTGTGAGAATAGATAATTTTCCGCCCAAAGGTGCTTATAATTGAGCCCTGGATGGCGGAGTCAAAGTCAAGTCATTGAGATTGTCCTGGCGGAGCAGTGGAAGGTCCTGCCCCACCTCTCTGGTTCGGAGGCTGCCATTGACGTCCTCTGTAGGAGCCTCGAGTTTGCCCTCTACCTCTGCCACGTCTGTTTTTGCCTCTCTGAAATTTGTCTGTCAGGAAAGGACCAATGCTTAGAAGGCCAATTCCTGATGAATCTTGGAGGCTGTACCTGGAGGAAATCTTTGACTGTTTGCACTGATTTTGCCTTTTCCTCTATTTTCTTTAAAACCTCTTGTGCAGTAGCACCAAATAGCTTATGTTTCTCTAGTGGTGCGTCCAAAAGCTTAATTTTCACATGGTCTGGCAATGTTTGTTCCTTTAACCAAGCATGTCTGCGTATGACCGCACCTGTCATTGCTGCTCTACATGAAGCTTCCAATGCATCATATCCACACTGAAGGAAATGGCTGCTAACCTGCTTAGTATTATGAACCAATTCCTGTAACCCCTTTCTATCTAATGGTTCAGGGGAAGCCAGTTTCTTTTGCAAGTCATCCAACATGTATTCCTGATACTGAATCATATGAAATTGACAATTTAATGCTCGCATAGAAAGGGTGGAAGATGTATATACTTTCTTGCCCCACCTTTCTAAAGCCCTAGAATCTCTTTCCGAAGGGAGTGGGTTCTTAGCAGTAGTGGAGGAAACCCCTTTAGGCCCCTGAGAAATAGTTTCAGGGTCAGCAGTATGGCCTTTGCACAGAAATTGATGTGTGTCTGGTACCCTGTATTACCTGTCTGGCTTGACAGGAGCAGGGGGGAGGGAGTCAGGGGAAACACTAGATTCTAAGTACACATCATCTAAAACATTTAAAACTGGAGGAATAGCTAAGGGTCTATGCTGAGGTAGCTTTAAAAATTCCCTTAACCTTTTCCTAGAATCTGAGTATTCTTGGCCTTGCCATTTGAAGTGTTCCGTCATGGAATGAAGCATTTCCCCAAAGGAAAACACCTCAGGAGGAGAAGCAGAGGGAATAGATTCCTCCGCATCAGAATCCTCGTAGGCCGGGAAGGCCTCCTCCTGGTAGTCTGAATGTGCAGAATCACCTGAGGCCTCATCGGAGGACTGGGAGTCTACCTGCTCAACCCTAGGCCTCTTGTCAGAAGGCTGAGAGCCTCTATCTGGATGAGGCTGTGAACCCCTAATTAAAGAAATAAGGTCCTCAGCTAAACTTAAAATTTGAGAAACAGAAGTGGATCCCAGAGAAACAGATCTTGGAGGAAGAGACTTAGCCTGTTTGGCAGCCTTAGCACGTGTGTAGGCCTTAATGGACATAGACACTGGAGGCCTGGCAGCCCCACGTGCTGGAGTAGTCTTATCCACTGAAATGGTGTCAGAAATATCCTGGGCTACGGTCTCAGAGGGGAGAACAGGAACCGGCACCGAGCTGGCCTCCAGTACCGAAGTAACCGGTGGAGCGGTGTCGTCGGTCTGTAGCGGTTGCGAAACCGGCGAAACCGGCTCAGAAGAGACCGAGACACTCGCGGTAGGCCTAAGCGTGGTGTCGGCAGAGACCGCAGGTGTCGGTCCTTATCCTTCCGTTTTTTAGGTAAATGTGCTGTCAGAAGCTCCGACGGCATGATATAACAGAAATCTTCCCCAAAATAATCCTGTGCAAACTCTGACCGATGCCTAAGAGTGCGTTTATTGAAAGAGGCACAAGCTGCACAGGCCGAGACGTTGTGTTCTGGGCCTAGGCAGGGTAAGCAGTAAGAGTGGAAATCCTTATGAGGTATTTGTTTCCCACAAGTTAAACAATTATTAACTTTTTCACTTTTATCTGACATCGGCCGAGGCAAGAAAAGGTCCCCAACAGGGTACTTAGCTTTTATGAAGACTTCAGTAGCTGAAAACACAGGAGCTGGTCGACCGGCACTAGCGAACTGCTTCTGCTTCGGGCGCCACGTGGCAAGAAAGACTGAAGAAGATGGCGTCGGCTGACGTTTTTATACCCCAGGCGCTCTGACGTCGGGGAAAGGGCGACATCAGCCGACGCCGGACCCAGACTTTGGAATCCGGCCGACCGAAGGGCTGTCTGAGGCAGGACAACCCATATGTCAGGATTGCAGCTGCATCCTTGAAGGACATCAGCCCTGCCCAATTCAGGAAGAGTGCATCGTTCTTCCAGAATTCTGGAGCTGCTGTGCAGCAGAACTTCAGTTGCCTGTTTAAAGATGAAGCAAAAAGGGTAAATTTCTGGCACACACTACATCCTTATGAGATACTGGAAGACACCTCTGCTCAGCATCCAGTTTTGACAGTCTATTTGAGATCTTTTCAGCCTGTCTAATGACATATGCTTGTGAAAGGATGTAGCCTGTGGTTAGAGTTATGCCTACCACAGTGCTCTCTCAAAAGCTTGCAGAGCAAGCCTGTTCAGTAGGTATAATGATGTTCCTTCCCATTTGCTGAAGAACCACTTCACTGTTGTGTTGTCGGTCATGACCTGGTGGACCACATTTTTCTCTGTATTGCTGACAGTCCGATGCTGGAATGACAGAAATCTTATCTTTCATGTTTGTGTTTAGCCCTTCATGTTTTGGTCCCAAGTCGCATGAATTTGAAGTGAACCCATACCAAACCACCACGAGCTAGATCCAATGAGTTCATAATTAAGGTCAGAGCATGCAGGACTGCCTTAAATGGCAGGCTGAGAATGGCATGCAACTTTCCAATCCAACATGAGATCTCCCTCATGCTACAAGGAAGAAGGTGAATTTGTCTTCAAAAGCTGAGAAAGCTGGCACCACCACTTTGAGATACAACATGAATTTCCTCGTGAATCAGAATACAGAATGCCACATAGCCCAGCATTGAAACACTCTGGCTGAAAGAGCCTCCTGTGGAATACTGTGCAAGAAAAGGGTCAGAAGAAATCCTTGTCAGTTGCAGGGAAGGCTCTTTGAAGGTTTGGGTTGAGGCATGGCCTTGAGAGAAATATGCTCTTTGTAGGAGTGAGGCTGGGCTTCTTTAGACTGAGAGACCCAGGTCCCAGAAACCACTCAGGGTAAATCCAAAGATTTGCCTATCCTATCCAGACAATATGCTTGAATGCCACAGCTGTTTAGGAAGAAAAAAATGTGAGCGTTCTTTGTCCTGCAGAATTCTTTTACTACAGCCAGGCACTTGGCAAATAATCAAGGTGCACTAGTCAAGCCAAGTGGCAAGAAAGTGAAATGCACTGCCCATCAGCTACAAATCTGAGGAACTTCAATCCCTGGCAATGGATATATGGAGAAAAGCATCCTTCAGGTTAACAGTGACCGTTAGGTCCTGAAGGGGATAGAACAGGTAGGAAAAAAAACTTGGAGGGTTAACACTAATTCTGGCATAATGAGAAAGGTACAGTTTTGTACCTACCATAAATGTAGATGTTCAAGTGTATACACTGCTGCAGTCATTACACTTGGGTTATCCTGCCGTCAGGCAGTTCCCCAGTCAGCCTGAGTTCCAAAGTCTTGGTCCGCGTCGGTTGCTGTCACCTCCTCCCTGACGTCAGTGCGGCAGGGGTATATAAGATGCAGCCAATGCCATTTTCTTCAGTTGTTCTTGCCCCAGATGTCAGGTGCCCCTAAATAGGTAGGAAATTCAAATTGCTAATAAAACATACAAAATAAAAGCAAAAAACAACTTTCAGCTACCAGCAAATACTCCCCATAGGTAGTAAAGGGTAGCAGACATAGGTACGTACCAGCAAGTAAAAGGGGAAGGAAGGAGGGTAACCTGAACTGCAGCAGTGTATACACTCGAACATCTACATTTATGGTAGGTACAAAACTGTACTATGTTTATCGTGTTGCACTGCTGCAGTCATTACACTTGGGTAGAATCCCAAAGCTGAGGTTGGGTGGCTGGTTCTATAAGGCATTAGGAGTGGCTATAAGACTCTGCAGTACTGCAGTGGCGAAGCCAGCTCTGGATTTAGAGTATAGAGGCAGATGGTAATGCTTGGTGAAGGTATGTACAGAACTCCAAGTTGCTGCTTCCAAAATATCCTTGGTAGGTACTCCTCTAAGGTAGGCAGTTGAAGTGGCTGTTGCCCTAGTGGAGTGAGATCTAATGCTGCTAGGTACAGGTTTACCATGGTGTGTATAGCTGAAATGTATACAATGTCCTATCCATTTTGAAATAGTTTGTTTTGAAATGGCTTTTCCCTGTGCACCTGCAGCATATGCTACCAATAATTGCTCAGATTTCCTGAAAGCTTTGGTTTTGTCCAAGTAGAAGCGTAACTACCTGTGAATGTCCAAGGAATGCAGTAGTCTCTCCCCTTTATTCTGTGGTTTTGGATAAAAAGTTGGCAAATGAATAGTTTGGTTTAGAGCCACACAGGATACCACCTTTGGCATAAACATAGGGTTAGTTTTTAAAGACACCCTGTCCTGGTGGAAAATGAGGAAATGTTCCACTGCCATTAGTGCCTGTAATTCTGAAACTTTTCGTGCTGATGTTATTGCCAGGAGTAGAGCAGTTTTCCAAGAGATATATTTTAATTCTGCTGTGTTAGCTGGCTCAAAAGGAGGTAAAGTCAATTTTTCCAAAACAAAGTTGAGGTCCCAAGTTGGAGTAGGTGCTCTACGGGGCAGTCTTATGTTTTTAGCCCCTCTGAGGTACTGTCTTAGCAAAGGATTAGAGAAAATTGGTGGATCCGTGTTGTAATGAGCAGAGATGGCAGAGGCGTGGATCTTGGTGGATGAGAAGGAGAGTCCTTTGTCCAGCATCTCAGTTAAATATTGTAGTATCTTTGGAATGCTTGGAACATGAGGGTGAAGGCTGTGTGCTTGGTTCCAGGCACAGAATCTCTTCCATTTATCCGAATAGGCTTTCCTGGTACTAGGCCTTCTGGCCTCCAGAATGACATCCATAACAGGTTCGGAGAGTGGCATTGCTTGATTGACCAAGGAATCTTCCATGCAGCTAGGTTTAAGGTCTTTAGCTGGCTGTGTAGTATCTGATTGTTGTGATGAATCAGCAGATGTGCGATTTGAGGCAAAATCCAGGGTGGTCCTTGTGCTAAGTTCTTTAAGATAGGGTACCAGTGCTGGCGTGGCCAGTCTGGTGCAATCAGGACCATCTTTGGGTCTTCTTGTCTGGCTTTTATGAGTACCTTTGGCAGGAGAGGTAGTGGTGGGAAGGAGTATACTTGTAGGCTTTTCCAGCTGAATGAGAGGGCATCCACTTTCCATGCTTGTGGATGGTAAAGCCTTGTGCAGAATTTCTGTAGCTGGCAGTATATTGGGGATGCGAACAGATCTATGTCCGGGCTCCACCATTTCTGTGTTATCATTCTGAATATCTGTGGATTCAATTCCCATTCGTGGGGATCCGTGATGTTTCTGCTTAAGTCGTCTGCCAGTGTGTTTTTCTCTCCTGGCAGGAATTGTGCTTGCAGATGAACTTGATAGTTTAGAGCTGTGTTCCACAAGGTCATGGCCTGCCTGCAGAGGGGGTAGGAGTGAGTGCCCCCTTGCTTGTTTATGTACCACATAACTGTAGTGTTGTCTCTCTTTAGTAGTAGTTGTCCTGGATGCAGCAGGTCCTTGAAAGCTATAAGTGCATTTTGTACAGCTAGCATCTCTTTTTGATTGATGTGAAGATGCCTTTGTTCTGCGGGCCACTTGCCCTGAATACAGTTGCCTGCCATGTGTGCTCCCCAGGAGTAATCTGATGCATCTGTTGTCAGTGTTTGCCTGGCTGCGGGTTGAGTAAAAGGCTGTCCCTTGTTGAGGTGACAAGCTTGAGCCCACCATTGAAACTCCTGTTGAAGGCAAGGAATTAGTGGTATAACTGTTTCCAAACTTTGACAGTGTTGAGACCATACATTCTTTAGGTACCATTGCAGTTTCCTCATATGCAGTCTGGCATATGGAATTAGTAGTATGCAAGATGCCATGTAACCCAAGGCCTGCAGAATTTTTCTAGCAGGGAGATGAGTCTTTGTTGCCATCAACTGAAAGTATTGAGTCAGTTGTCCTTGCCTGCCTGGCGTGAGATGAGCCATCTGGGCCGTTGTGTTCAAGCTGGCACCCAGGAATATTATCTCTTGTGAGGGCACTAGTTTTGATTTCTTTTTGTTTACTGTGTACCCCAGGCAACTTAACTTTTTTACAAACGCCAGATGCTTTAGAAGAATGTCCTTGCTCTCTGCTTGAATCAGGCAGTCGTCCAGGTACGGATAAATTTAAATTCCTTTCTGTCTGCAAAATATAATTACTGGTGCCAGGCACTTTGTGAAGACCCTGGGTGCAGTAAATAAGCCAAAGGGCAGTGCAGAGAATTGATAATGCATTGAACCAGCTATGAATCTGAGGTATCTTCGGCAGTTTTGCCTGATAGGGACATGCAGGTATGCCTCCTTGAGGTCCAATGTTACAAGCCAAGCTTTCTTGCCCAGCATGGGAAGAAGCTGCTGTAGTGTCAACATTTTGAATTTCGGAACATCCAGGTAAGTGTTTAGAGAAGAAAGATCCAGAATGGGCCTCCAGGCTTTGTCCTTCCTGGGAACTAGAAAGAGTCTAGAGTAAAATCCTTGTCCTTGTTCCTGTGGTGGTACCTTTTGAATAGCTCTCATATCCATGAGTGCTGTAATTTGTTTTTGAGCCTCTGCCATTGATTTGGTGGCAGATATTCAATTCCTTTTAACCTTGGCAGTGTGTGAAAGTGGAAACTGTAACCTTGATACACAAAGTTGAGAACCCATTTGTCTTTGGTGATCATATGCCAATTGTGATAAAGTGCCAGTTTTCCTCCCAAGCGGGCTGCCAAGGGAGAGTTGTTTGGCAGCTGTAGCGGGAAGTCATTCAGGCTGCTTTTTATATGGTTGGGGCCTGTCTTCCCCTTCTTTCTGGCCTGATGCAACCCATTGTCGAGACCTGTAAGGACCTTGTGGTTGACCTCTACCTCTTGGACGTCTGTATCTGCCCCTTTGAGGTCTGTCTGTAACTGGAAAGGACCAATTCTTAGTTGGCCAATTTCTGCTAAACCTAGGAGGCTGAACCTGTAAGAAATCTTTCACCGTTTGCATAGATTTTGCCTTATCCTCCATTTTCTTTAATACCTCTTCTGCCTTAACTCCAAATAACACATCCTGCTGCAAAGGTGCATCCAATAATTTTGCTTTAACATGGTCTGGTAACGTATGTTCTTTTAACCAAGCATGTCTTCTAATGACAGAGCCTGTAACGGCTGCTCTACTAAAGAGTCAAAACCACATTGCAAAGTATGTTTTCGCACCTGTTCAGTTGCATGCAATAAATCCTGCATTTCTTTAAAAGGAGGAGGGATCTGAATCTGGAAGCATTTTTTGTTTCAACTGAGACAGTAGAAATTGCTGATATTTTAGCATGCAAAACTGGCAATTTAAGGCTCTCACTGCTAAAGTTGCAGACGTATATACTTTCTTTCCCCATCTGTCTAATGCTCTGGAATCTCTGTCAGAGGGAACTGGATTCTTGGCTGATGCGGCCTTAACCCCTTTGGGTCCCTGGGAAATAGTTTCTGGGTCAGCAACAGGGCTTTCGTACAGAAATTTGTGAGAGTCAGGGACTCTGTAGTATCTGTCAGGTTTAACTGGGGCTGCAGGTAAGGAATCAGGATTTAGGCTGGATTCAGTGTACACAATATCCACAATATCTAACACTGGCGGAATAGCAAGGGGTCTGTGCTGAGGTAATAAAAGAAAGTCTCTGAGCCTTTTCTTGGATTCTGAGTAATCCTGGCCTTCTCAATGGAAATGCTCCCTCATGGTATGCAAGGTTTCCCCAAAAGAGTAGTCCTCAGGCGGAGAAGCTGATGGAATTGACTCCTCAGCATCAGAATCCTCATAAGGGGGTAAAGAATATCCTAGGTCTGAGGCTGAATCTGAAGAGATGGACACCTGGTCGGATGAGTCATAGTCTGCATCCTGTCTAGGCCTTTTATCAGGAGGGGGATGGGACCCCCTAATCAAGGTGATTAGGTCTTCGGCCATTTTGAGCATTTGTTTCTTAGGCAAGGAGGCCTGTGCTGGAGAATGGTGTATTTGTTTCTTTGATTTTAAAGCTGGTTTAGACTTAGCAGAGGGTTTAACTGAGTAGGTCTGAAAACACCCTCTGAAGCTGCGGGCAGCTCAGCTACTCCGGATCCCACTGAAGTGTTAGTTTCGGTAGGCTGAATAACTTGTGCGTCCTAAGGCCCAGCCATCTCCACGTGGGAGTCAGAGGCAGCCTGTGGTTCTACAGAAGCGGTAGTCAGGGGCTGCAAAGGCGCCTCGCTGAAAACTGGAGAACCAGCGACTGGCCTAGAAGAGGCTTCGTCGTCAGTTTTGGGCCTCGGATGCCTATCCCTGTCTTTGCGCTTTTTATGTATTCCGGTCGTCGGAAGTTCCGACGGCATGGTATAATTGAATTTTCTACCAAAATAATGTCGGGCAAAATCCAACCGACGTTTAATAGTGCGTTTGTTAAACCTAGCACAAAACCGACAACCAGTGACGTCGTGGTCTGGGCCTAGGCATGGGATACAATAAGAATGGAAATCCTTATGAAGTATTTGCTTCCCCACAAGAAATACAGTTATTAACTTTTACGGACATCGGTCTGAGGCAAGAAAAAGTTTCCCCAACGGGGTACTTAGCTTTGTAGAAGACTTCGGTTCTGGATTCGGATAGAAAATCTCAGGAGATGGCAGACCGGCACTTGCGAACCACTTTTGCTTTGGGCACCGCGCGGCAAGAAAGACTGAAGAGAATGGTGTCGGCTGCATCTTGTATACCCCTGCCGCACTGACGTCAGGGAGGAGGTGACAGCAACCAAAGCCGGACCAAGACTTTGGAACTCAGGCCGACTGGGGAACCGCCTGACGGCAGGATAACCCTAGTGTAATGACTGCAGCAGTGTAACACGATCAACATCTTGGATAAATTATTACAATACAGAATGGGCCTCAAGGTCGCTTTCTTTGCCATCAGAAACAATTTTGAGAAGTCTATGCCCTCTTCGCATGAGGACATACGATCTGTGCCCCCTTCTTTCAGCATGGAAGACACAAAGGGGAGATGGTCTTTTAGAATAGGAGGGATTCCCTGCACTTTGGAGTTTGTTGGAAGTGTAACCTATAGCCCTAATGAAAATTTTTCAGGATCCACTAGTCATGGGTAGCATTTCCACAGTTTTGAACAAAGATTAACCACCTTACTTTGAAGGAGGAGAAAAGAGAATGGGGAGAGGTTGGGTTAGGGAGGACATGGGGGTGGAATGGGGAGGGAGCAGCCCAGCCAAGTCATAGCTGAACTCTGAGAAGTAAGGTTTCACTAGTCACCACACACCTCCTTAGATTTTTGCTTGTCAGTATTTCCAGAATTTTTTTTTCTTTTCCAGATTTAAAGTCTTGTTTGGGGTGTACAAACCAGGATTTAGTTGGGCAACTCCTGCTAATTTTGGTGCTTGGGTCTAAAGTTGCTTGACATATTGCGTGGTTTTGCACTTCTCATCCAGTCTCCTGAAACCACTTTCAGCAAGTTGTCTAAAAAGGATGCACTTAACCTGGGGTGCAGTGAGGAACTTCATCTTTAGTGTTTGGTAGAAGCGATGGCTGCCGTCCTACATGATGCATGTACTACATCACATCCACATTTCAAAAGCTTTGCCACCCAAGTAAAAAAGGTCACAACTGAAGCATCTCCTGTTTCAGATCCTTATCCATGATCCACGATTCCTCAGCCCTTTTCTTTTCCAGCAGGGGTTGCTGAAAGGTAAACACATGGGTCTCAGTTCCCATCTCTGGAGGACAGGATAGTAGAGCTATAAACCTTTTTTTCACCAAACTTTCACAAAACTTACAACTATCCTCCTCCTTCACTGTCAATGGGAATAGGTTCAGAGATGGAGTCAGAGAAAATCCCTTTCTGGAAGTCGGGTATAGTACAGCTGGAGGGTTCCTGTATAACAATCTCTCAAACATTTTTTTGTAGAGAGCAAATATGCCCCACCTTACTTGTATGGGTTCTGATACAATTCTCTTACAATGTTACTCTCTGCAACATGATGGTCTAAGCTAGACTCTATTACAAATGCTAGGTGCAGAAAAGCTTATATCCACCAGCAAAAGGGGACAGACCTTCTCCTTTAGATTAGTCATGCTGCTGTCCTGCCAGTGGATGGACAAAGGGCTAGCCTGCAAAAGAAAAATCTAGGAACTAGAAGGAAACCAGTCTTCATGCCCAAATTAAATAAAAAGAAGTTATGTACTCACCATAACGTTCCATCTGAGTAGTTGTACTTCATTTGTCTTCAACCTGTGGGGTTACGGCCGGCAACTTTTACTATCATCTGCTCCGAGCTCCAAACTCCTCCCCTTACCCATAATACACCTCCACTGCCTTCCATCTCCAGATCGAGTTTGCTGAACCTTATACTGAAACCAGACCTGAAAAATTTACTTGTGACCTATACTGCAGCCCGTAGGCTGATCATATGCTAAGGTCTGGGGGCAGGAGGGAAGGACGGTTGAAGACAAATGAAGTACAACTACTCAGATGGAATGTTATGGTGAGTACATAACTTCTTTATCTGAAATAGTTTACTTCGTTTGGTCTTCAACCTGTGGGACAGAGTCCCAGCTACTAAACTTCTGGGAGGCCGAATGGAAGGATATTCCTGAGCACTGTGGAACTAAAGCATGCTCTCCTTCTGGAAGTCAAATCCAATTTGTAATAAGAAATAAATGTATGAGATGAGGACCAAGTAGCTGCAGAACAAATATCATCCAAAGACACACTAGACCAAAAGGCTGCAGACATAGCCATGGACCTAGTAGAATGAGCTTTCACCGGACCAGGAGGAGACATGCCTCTGTCCTTATAGACCTGCAGGATGCATGAAGAAATCCATCTAGCTATAGTAACCTTGGAGATGGGTTTCCCCAAAAATGGTTTACAGATGGATACAAACAACTGATCAGATTTATGGAAATTTTTTGTCCTGTGTAAACAGAATCGTGACTGTCTACGAACATCCACCATGTGTAGTTTTGTATTCCATCTTGTTACTAAAATTAGGAAAAAATACAGGCAAATTGATGGTCTGATTGATAATTAATGGTGATGCCACCTAAGGAAGACAGGATGGATTGGTTCGAAGGGAAACCCTATCTTTTTGAAAAAACATGTAAGGAACTTTGATGGACAAGGCCTGTAATTCTGAAACTTTTTTGGCAGAGGTCATAGCCACCAGAAAAGCTATTTTCCAAGAAAAA
Organism: Protopterus annectens; assembly: GCF_019279795.1. Taxonomy (NCBI): domain Eukaryota; kingdom Metazoa; phylum Chordata; order Ceratodontiformes; family Protopteridae; genus Protopterus; species Protopterus annectens. Next base: position 791,512,645 of record NC_056747.1, read on the forward strand.
TATTTCAGATCTGCAGTTGCGGCAGGCTCGAAAGGTGGAGTGACCAAAGCTTGAAGAACCATAATAAGTTCTCATTGTGGAACACTATCTTCGACCGGGGGACGTAACAAAAAGGTGCCTTTAATAAAGGCTTTACACAGTCTAGAAGAAGCTAAAGAGGCAGACTTCTCACCCAAATGAAAATGAGAGATGGCAGCCAAATGAACCTTAACAGTAGAAGAACTAGCTCCGTGTTGAAAAATATCAGCTAGAAAATCAAGAATGGTGGACATAAGAACCATGAAAGGGTCTAAACTCCTTTGAAAGGCCCAAAAGGAAAAATGTTTCCACTTGCTGCAATAAACTTTCCTGGTCGAAGAATTATGAACAGCCACCAAAATAGATCTGAGGAGGATAGTCCAGGAATCCTAGCAATCACTGGAACTGGAGCAGCCAACCTGTGAGCTTCAGGCTGTCCAGATTCAGATGAGGCACCTCCGAAGGGTGTGAAATAAGATCCTGAATGGGATCTAGGATCCAAGGTGGAGCCAGAAGGTGAGACCAAAGGAAGGGAAAACATACCTGGCGAGGTCAGAACGAGGCAATGAGGATCACTTAGCTCACCAGTCGACGAGCTTTCTGTAGAAATTTTGGTATGAGAGGTACTGGCGGATAAGTATACAGAAGACTGGGAGGCCAAGCATGAACTAGAGCATCGCTGGGGGACTCCCCCGCAGGGGGTTTAGAGCAAAAAACTTGCTGCACTTTGCGTTGGAAGGAGATGCGAAGAGATCGCAGGAAGGTTAACCCCACTCACTGAAGATCTGCTCCGCTACTGATAGATTCAGAGACCACTCGTAGGCATCAGAATGGTCCAACTTAGCCTGTCCGCTAGGATGTTGGACCATCCCAGAATGTGTGTTGTGATGAGAAAGCGACCGTTGGAGATCACCCATTCCCTCACTCTCATGGCCTCGCGACAAAGGGGGTAAGATCTGGTCCCTCCCTGTTTGATGATATACCAGACCATTGACATGTCTAACTGAACAGCAATCGTTCCCAGAGGAAGAAAGGCACAAAGGGCCTGCAATGACAGAAAGACCGCCCTCATCTCTAGGGCATTTATGTGCAAGCTGGTCTCTATGGGAGAACCACAGGCCTTGGAATGTCCTGCCCGAACAATGCCCTCCCACCCGAGTTGGAAGGCATCAGTGGTCCCTGTGGCATGGACCGGGGCTGGAACAAAAGGACGTCCCTCCAAAATGTCCAGACAGCACATCCACCATATGAGAGATGACCGACAGACTCGACTGAGTTGAATTGGATATGTCAATGGCAGTTCCAACAGGGACCACTGTACAGCTAGAGTCCACTGTACAATTCTCTTGCGTAACTGGGCACATGGGAGAAGAGTTATGGTCGCAGCCATCGAGCCTAAGGCTCTCAACACTGATTCCGCCGTTCGTAAGTGAGAGTGGTAGATCAGAAAGACATGCATCCTCAGGTTTTAACTCTCTCCGAGGTCAGGAAGATTTTGCACTGAAGAGCATCTATCCTGGCACCAATGTAGTCTCTATTCACCTGTACAGGATCGAGGAGAGATTTGGATGCATTGATTGTGATTCCCAAACTCAGGGCAAGAGCCAGGAAATAATCCCTGGTTTGGGAGAGTAAACGCCTGGTGGGAGTAGTGAGGATCCAATCGCCCAAGTACGGATAGACCTGAATCCCCTGAAGCTTCAGGTGAGCCGATACCACCGCCATCACTTTGGTAAACACCCTGGGTGCTGTGGTGAGACCAAAGGATAGGGCTCAAAATTGGTAATGATTGACTCCTAGCCAAAAGCGGAGGAACCTCCTGGAGCTTCTGTGCATTTTTATGTGATAGTAAGCATCCTGGAGGTCTAATGAGCACATCCTGTTGCTCTCCTGCAGGTACGGCATAAGGGACTGTAATGTGACCATCTGGAACTTCTCAATGGCAACTGACCGGTTCAGTGTAGAGAGGTCCAGAATGGGCCTTAAGTCCCCCCGTTTTCTTTGGCACCAAAAAGAGCCTGGAGTAGAAGCCCGATCTGGACTGATCTGGGGGACAGTTTCGATGGCTCAATTTTTCTAGCAGCTTGAAATTTCCTGTGCTGCTACCTTCCTTTGCATGGGTGGTACGTCCGGGAGGTGCCTGGGAGATTTGGGGGAACCCACAAAAGGGTTAGAGTATCCTTTGGATATGATCTGAAGCATCCAGCGGTCCATTATAGACTCGCATGCAGCTAGGTGCAAGGAAAATCGTCCCCAGACTGCCTCCAGAGTAGAGCAGTCTGGCAACCCCTCAGGATTGCTGCCAGGTCTGTCCGAGAAAGGTTCGAGACCCAAAATTCCTTGGACCCCCCCTCTGCCTCTGGGCTGGTTGTCCACTGGAAGAAGAGCCCTGAGTGCCCCGGAAATAATGTGACTTCTGGAACAACATCTTCTTTTGTCCTCTCTGGTTCTGGTAAAAGGACCTTTGATGGTTCAAGAAGTGGATCCTGACAGCAGACAGTGTCTTCCAGTCCTTCTCACTCTGGACTAATGTCTCTGATGTCATAAGGGACATTGGCAAAGGACGCCTTGAAGGGTTCCGAACATTGACATAACCTGAGCAAGACGTTGCACCTCATGGACACACCCCACCCTAGCAGATCCTTCCGTAGCATGTGAAAGGAGTCGCATGGACATGTCAGATACTACTTTTAAAGTGGCCATCCTCGCGGAGAATGAAGCCTTGTCCTCCTGCGACATGGACTTGGGGGGGGGGGGGGCACTACTCCTCCAGCTCCTTTACCAGGTTGCGCTGGAGTATAGTGACATGGGCCAGGTAGTTCAGCGCCCTAATCGAAAAGGTAGCTAAAGCATAAACCCCCTTCCCTAGGTGGTCCATCAACCACGACTCTGTCAGGAGGATGGACTGAGGAACTCTCCTGAGCAAGTTCCTTCTTCGTGGCTGCTGCTAATACCATAGCGTCTACAGGGGAGCCCATGTTCCATGCTAGTCTGTCTATGGGGGGGGGCTTAAAATCTTATCCAGTCTTTTTGGGATAGGATCCATGGTGTCCGGTTCCTTCCATGCCAAACAGGTGATCAGATCCAACAAAGGAACCGTGGGAAGGGACACCCTGGAAGTAGACAGGCCAGTGCCGAAAGCCTCCAGAAACATGGACTCGCCAGAAGGTTTAGGGGCAGACCAACCTTCCCGCTGGTGGAGGATTTCCATGATGTCTCCAAAGGAAACTTCCATGGGAGGTGACCTAGAGGAACCTTCTCCGTCATCCAAGTCCATGTCCTCGGTGAGGGACTCTGGGGAGTCCAAATGCCTCCTCTTCCATGTATGCTTGCGACGTACCTCTCCGGTGGAGATCTCTGGGGGGAGCTCGCAAGCTACTTGTTCCTCAGGGGGAACCATCTGAGCCTCTGAGCATGGGCTGTCCCTCTGCTAAAACGATGGGGACTGTAGACAGAGCCAAGGGGGTCTGGGTGGAGTCCGAGGGGGCAGTCGGGGGTCTCGATCCAGTGGAAAGAACCCTTTCTACCACATCAAACGCCGAAGGAGAGTGAACCTGCTAGAAACCAATAAGGAGGCAGGTCTCCCCGGGTCTGACTAGAGAATCTGAGCCAGGCCAGAGGTGGAAGGAGCTCTGAGGGAGGGAACCTGGCCCGACAACGTCGGAGCCGGAGAAAAAGGTTTCACTCCCTCGGATTAGACACCCAAGCTCCGGCTCCGAGAGCAGTTCGGATCCGAGCAGGTATGCTCCGATAAACTGCAAGCATCTGTCGGCGTTGAGGAAGTACTGTCGGTGCTGACCCCCTGACCAAAGCCAACCTCGGATCCGAATACTCATAACCTGAAGGTCAGATCGGAGGAGGAGATCTAGGCTGGAAAAAAGAAAGTGAGGTTCCCCCTCCTGCAGGAGGGGGAGCTGGCAAGATCTCCATCTGGATTTGAGTACGGATAAAACCTCAATTTTATACAGATCAATGTCAGACAAGGATCGGGTGGACCTCAACGAGGCCACAGACTCTGACCTGGCGGGTTGGGGCACTGAGGCCCGAGAAGATGAACGTGTCTCCTCCAGCTCCGGGAAGAACGTCTGAGATTGAAGCCGAGGGGAGTCATGGATCCATGGCATTTTCACAGATGAAGCGAGGTCCGGAGACCTCTTTCGCATTTCCCTCGCCTTCGACTCTCTCTCCTTCTCTCTACCCCTATACTGCTCCACTGCCACAGGCTTTTGTACAGGAGGTTGAGTCCCAGCCTGGGAGAGAGGAGAAGCCAGGGGAAGAGAGGAAGGAGAGGCGGTCACAGCAAACACTGTGACCGAAGCCAGACATGAGGAAACAGACTCTGAAGAGGGAAGAAGCCCTTTGAGGGCCAACTTGGTCTTCCTATCTTTAATGCCATGGGGTTTGAAGTCCACACTCAGATGGGCCACACCCAACCACAACACAGTGTGTGGTCATCCGCAGGGGATAATTTATGGCCAAAGTCAGTGCAACACTTGAAAATAAGCTTTTCAGCCATACTGTCAGTAGATTGACAACTTAAGAAAAAAATGTTCTCTCTTACTGGCGCACACACACACCCACTCACCACAGTCGTACACAGAAAACACTGAGGGGGAAGGGGAAGCAAAAATACACACAGCAATATAAGCTACTCTAACTACCCTAAAACATTATAACGCGACACACCAAGCGAGGGGAGGAGAAAGGGGAACTTATACTAACACTACCTAACAAATTTCTGAGAGAAAAGATACTCAAAAGGTTTTTACCCACTTGACAAAGTTGGAGCTCAAGAGCTCATGATGCAAAGCTATTCCCGGCAAACAAGAGCTAGGGATGGAAGGCAGTGGAGGTGTATTATGGGTAAGGGGAGGAGTTTGAAGCTCGGAGCAGATGCTAGTAAAAGTTGATGGCTCAGATCAGATACGGATCCGTAACCCCACAGGTTGAAGACCAAACGAAGTAAACTACTTCAGATACAAATCTGCATGTACAATGTGAACTTCAGCGGTGCAGTGTAGTTTTACCATGTTTATACATAGCATGTGCTAGTTTGCAAGCAATAAACTATTTTTTCTTAAAGCACAAGCCCCTGAAATAGTTTTAATTCACTTTCAACCCCAGAAATACCAGCAAAACCCTTTACATTTTTTTTCCAGTCAACTTATCTAAAAGGATTGTCAGTTACCTGATTTCTTCCTCTACGTCTCCCATAGTTTCTCCTTACAAGTGCTTTGTAGTTTTCATTTTTCTTTGTCAAGTAATAAAACAAAACACTGTCTGCAACAGTCTGAAAGACACAATGAAAAAAGATGGCTTCTTAAAATCAACGTTGCCTTTATGTCTATAAATCTAGAAATGATCCATAACAATCAGAAACACTCCAATAAGATTCTTTGTACATTAAGATGCATCTCATCTCTTGCAACACGAAAACAATTTATGGTGTATTAACAAGGCCAGCTCATGAAACAACAGAGGTCAAGGGTCATTCCTTAAATATTCTGGATTTTTTTTAATATATTTACTGCTAGCAAACTACTCGAGATACAAAAACTCATTTTTAAGACAATCTTGCTTTATGCACATTTTATACCTAGTACAGTGATGCACACTGCTAGCCCTGACAATATAAAGATAAAGTCTGCAATACTGAGAGGCATAAGCGTAAATCACAGCAACCTGATAAGAAATCATAACAGGAAGGTACATTTTTTCTCCCAAAAAGTAAAGGAAGTACAATGTTGTGAGGTGCCCACTATAAGAAGACATAATTGCACTCACTGTATCAGATAAATATTAATCTCGGCCTATACATTTGCAAATGCAGTTCTTTTAGGAAACTTTCACTGCAAATTCTCTTCGTTATAAAGCTCCCACATCCTATGCTCCCCAGTTCTAAATCATAAGGAACAATAGCATATCACTAGCCATAAAAAAACTAAAACAAAACATCAGGATACAAACATTATGTACTTGACATGTTGTAACTGGATAAGCAGGTCCACCTTTGCCAACCAGGACTGAAACAAAGGCTTTTACAGTCATCTTAGCACCTAAAATGTTAGTCAGGCTACAAGCCTCTCCCATTTCCCCATAATGAATAAACTCTGCTAGCCTGCCTTTCCTTCAATATCAGGGGTGTCATCCAAAAGTAGCACCATAAAATAAAAGCACAAATAATTTTTCATGCCATGCCCTCCTCAAAGCAGAGGGAGGATGTGTGGTTAAGTGTGACAAAGGTTGACCTGCTCATCCATATTTAACATTCTAGTGTGTATGCAACTTTGTTTCTGGGATGAGGAGATATTCCTCATCAATAAGCATGAGAGAGACCCAAGCTTATCAGGCAGATAAGCTTTTGACTCGGTCATGCTGGTTGCTGAGGATGGAACTCCTCATCCCAGATACAAAGTTATATTGCCTTCAAAATACATAATCTGGAATCTAATGTAGCAGTGGTACAAATATGTCAGGATGCATTTCTGAAAAATGCTCAAGAAGTCAATGCTCTAGGAAAGTATGAAGGATACACTCAGGAAAAGACACTTAGAAAAAAAATAATTTTCATAACTTTGAAGCCCAATTTTTTTTTTTTTTTTGTTAACAAAATCAAAATGACAGAGTTCAGAATCTTTATTTAGTCTCTGGACATAAAACTTGAGCAGTCTGAACAATGAAATGCAGTAAGCACTCACTTCCTCTACTTGAATGCTTAGGGAAGGAAATGGGAAAATTAAAGTTTGTCTCAGTATTTGTTTGCAATAACACTCCATCCTTAAGAAAGACCAGATGGAGGCAATTTATACATAAGAGACTTGTAATTCAGAAACATTTTTAGCAGAACAGCAGGCTTGTCATTATGAGAAAAGTCCAAGAGAGGTACTTCAAAACTACTTAAGCAACAGGTTTCAAAAGGAGGAAACATCACAGGAGGTTACTAGACTAATGGCCCTAGGGCCCTTACAAGACTAGCCAAGTTCCAACCTTTTTCCCTAGAGTGATTGATTTAAGCAGAGATAAATCAACAGCTACTGCCCCTATATCCAGGTGGGACGCTGGCAAGACCCCTGACGTGAATTTACGGTTTCCCATTCAATCATTCAAGTTACACTTCAACACGGTCAAAAAAAGGGCTCTGGCACGGCTTCAACTGAATTGGAAGTTTTGGGGAACAAATCTCTCTCTCCAGGAAGAAGGCCTCTAAAGTGAGTGCACGGAGTACCATTTCACTTCGGCTGTCTAGTATTTCCATTAAAGCAGGATCTAAGGTTGCTTTAAACACAAGGCACAGATCTCCTCTGAGTAGTATGTTCACACAGTATAGAGATAGTGATTTCAGTCTGTCAACATATGACATGTGCTGAAGTCTCTCCCACTGCTGTAGGTGCCTAGCAAGGTACATGGCAAAGGAAGCACTGTACTCTAGTATTGGCCTGATGAGGGAAGAACACTGGGTGGGGGTTAAGACCTTTTTCTGCAGGAAGTGATGCCTTTACTTATGAGATGGCCAATGTAGAGACATGGTGGTCAAAGAAGAGGTTGCTATCCACCTGTGTACCCAAATCGCTCGCCACAGATTGAGAGCTTAAGGTGTTATTAATGTGGTAATATGAGGGACATGGCCCTTGCAGAAGGGGATGATGATGCATTTTTTTGCATTTAGTTCTAGTCCATGACTTTGGAATCAATCACTGGTCTGTGCAAGACTTCGCTGTAAGATGTTGGCATCGCCTGGGGACTATGACCGCTCCTAGTTTGCAGTGAACTTGTTGACTTGAATCTCTTGAGGAAGTCTAGCAATTACCTCATGTACACAGACAACCCTCTTAACTAATACCACACTCTAGTACGAGAGATGTATTTACACCAAGAATCTAGAGTCCATGCTCACTCTCACTCAAAACAGTAACGCAGAAAACGCTGTTAACTCACCCACCACTACATATGATCATAGCACCAGTACTCGGACGCATCAAACATGTAAATCCACATAGCTGGAGGTTCTCCCAAAAGCTAACCGAAACACCAGACACCTCGGAAACATAAGAATGCTACAAATAACACAGTTCACACAGCACCCATGACGCACAGCAACAAAAGTCCCTCACCCACCAAGCCAATAAGGCTAACCATTAAAAAAACAAATTTTCTCGTCACTGGGGAGTTGAAAGTGAGGCACACAGATATTCCACTTACCACGATGGACAAGGAGAAAGTCACAGTCAGCTGCTTCTCTGGTGCCAGGATTCGGCAGATAACACATGGACTCAGGTCTCTCAGCAACAAGTAAGGTTATGCCTCTGTCACAGTTCATGTTGGTGTGAATGATGTGAGACATACCTCCCTGGACTATATGAAGAGAGAAATAGTTGCACTCTCTGAGTATGCGTCCCAGGCAGGTATGTCCCTAGCCTTGGGCAGCATATGATCCTCACCTACAACGATGCCATAGTACAAAAATAAAATTATTGATTTCAATAATTGGCTCAGATTTTGGTGTCATTCTAAGGAGATCCAGTTCCTGACAGCCTGCGAAGACATGGTTGACAAACCTCGCTGCTTTGATAGACAGAGCTCGCACCTGGCACCGCTAGCCTTTCGGCTGGTTGCAAAGGCTCTTGCATCACCCACAGTGCCTTTTTTAGGAAAGGCCTTGAAAACAACATTTTCAATGTGAAATTAACCAATCAGAACAAAATAAGAGTCATGCTGACAAATGCTAGGAGCTTAAACCAAAAACAGCTCTCTCTGGAAGCACTTGTCAAAGGAAGAAGTAGACGTCTGTGCAGTCACAGGAATCTGGTTAAAGGCCTCAAAGACTACCTCGGCCTTGCAAGGTTACT